>NC_138589.1:19946852-20151693 GCF_964289735.1 Phaethon aethereus
GCAACTCAGAAAATGCCAAATATCTGATTTATTTCTGGTTAAGAAAACGGTCCCTGCACGAGCTGAAAACTTCTCTCCATTTTGTTACAGTACCTGCCAAAATCCTTAAACTCTCAGAAACTTTCCTCAGCGCTGGGGATGTTATTGCAGCTCGGGCAGCCCTGGAGAGGCTGAAGCCCCTCACCCTCACACACGCCTTAGCACAGCCTCTGTCTGCAGCAGAGGTGGGACAGGGGCTGGGGATGAAGCCGATAAATGAGGTTGTAATAGGTTGGGGAACAGATGTAAAGTCCAATCCGACAAATTCGGCAGAGAGGCAGCCTGCCCTTTCCTACTCCCAGCGCAGCCTTTTCCTTTTGACAGTTTGCTGAAAGCACCTCCATTGTGTGTTACTTAACACATCTGTGAATTTATTGCAAGCTGATGCTTTCTGTTTTGTATCTGAGTGGCACAAAAAGAAGATGTGGAAGAACAATTCATCCCAGATCTCTGACTCCACGCTGCATCCAAATGTGGTAAAACCCTGAAAAGCACTGACGTAGGAGAGCCCTGCTTGTCCCAGCCTGATCCTGAATGACACTGACACCCACTGACTTTTCCCTGTAACAGATGCTTAGGGAAAAAGAAGAGAATTTGAAAAAAATTAGAAAAAAAAGGAGGCTTATTTCCAAAATACACCCTTTAAATACAGGGCACTGTGCATGTGTGGCAGGGTTTGAATACAACGTTGACCAGATTCCTCACGTGTGCAAGCCCACTTGTTCCAATTTCATTACCTTACTGCTAGCCCAAGGGAGCATGAGGAGAAAGGGAAAGAATAAAGCCTTCCCCCGCGGGAATAAAGCTCAAATCTCAGCTTCTCAAACTCAGTAAGGGAGCAAGGAGGGTTGGTGAAGCGCACAGAGATTTCCCCTGGAGAGTTACCCCACCTGTGCTCCTTTGCTGCTGGCTGGACCCCCTCTGGGCGCTGCCCGGCCAGGCGCAGGGCAGAGGGGGGCACGGAGGGCAGCCGTCCCCCCCTGCCCTCCCCGCCCAGCGCTTGCACTGGGGGAGCGCCGGCGGCCCCGTTGTGCGATCGCGTGGGCATTTTTCCGGCGGACAGCGGGCTGCCGACCCCCGGGCGTCCGTATCCTACCGCCTTCCCCTGCCCTTTACCTTCTTTAGCCCTTTGCGATAGTCCGTAACGAGGTAACGTTCACAACGGCGAGAACACAAAACAGCTCACGATGTGCCTCAAACTGTGAGAGAAGAGGATTCGATCCTCCCCAAACACAGACCTGCGCACTTCAAAGGGGGCAATATTTAGACAGTAATCAACGTCGCGTTTTGCTCCCCTTCCCGGCCCAACGTACATATTTGCTCAGCCACGCTCTCTGCCCACCAAGGCAACCCGCCGCGGCGCGGGGGGGCGAGGGGACGCGTGGGTCCGCGTGGTGCTCCCAGGGACCCCAGCCACCGCCCCGAAGCCTGGGGTGCTGTGGGGCTGCAAGCACTGGACCCCCGCACCAGGGATTTGCGCCCGGCGTGTTTTATTTATAAGCACGGAGCTCGGGCAGGGCTGCTGTTGACCCAGGTTTCTGCGCTTTCCACTACACTTTCTAAATTAGCGCTTTCGCCCATGTAAGTGAGCAAACAAACATCCTCCCTCTCTCAGGGGTGGGGAGATAGGAGCAAACAATCGAGCTGCAGTCTGGAAGTGAGATCTATAACCCCCGGGAGGCACGAGATATCCCTCTTGCCATCCCTTTGCTGCCTTCAGCATCTCAGAACGACCGACTGGGGAGAACCAAATTGCTTCAGTTCTCAGATACTGTGATAAATATTTAATAAAGGATGGGACTGAAACCTAATGTTGCTTGTATTTTTTTTTTCCTTAGGTCGGCATCTGTAGCTTCTCGTGCTGTTATTTATGAAACAGCTTTATTAACTTATTACGAAAACAGGCATTTGTTATGCAGTAAATTTCAGTTTCATAGTCAATAGATGTTTTGTGGCCTGGGAAAAACTAAACATAAACTGAAAAAGTCACTTATTCCTATTCTTGTTTTGGCTCAACAAGAATTAACATCAGATGTGTAAATGGTGAAATTCCTTGAAGGAAATGCATCCCCTTTGTTAGTGACTGTTAGCTAGAGACACCAGAGCCTTAGATGATGTAATAGCCAGACGTCTGCAGACTTTAAGAACAATTGTAATTTATTTCCAGGAATAAGAGGAAATTTCTTTCTACTACTCTTCCCACATCACTCATCCTAGCAGGGAAAGATGCTTTCCAAGGCATTTCAGCAGTCACTAATGCTGTAGATCTGTATGGGTCACTCCACTCTACAGATAGATTGGGATCTAGCATCAATCCCAGGAAAAATTGAAAAGAAGTCATAATATGAGAATGGAGACAGACTGATGAGAACATGCTGCTGACTGTACTAAATTATTCTGGGGCTAAAGATGAAGGCTGACTGTGAAGAGATGCCAAAAATCCGTCTGGAAGTACATGGCCGGGTGATAAAACATCAGGTAAAATTCAGGGTAGATAAATGTCAAGTGATATACATGGGGGAGGAGGGTCCTGGAAATCCTCTACACTAAGTCTGTTATGTTCTAAACTTACTCTAATCATTGAGGAAAGTTAGCACTATAATAGAGAACCCTATAAAACTGATTATCCTGTGAAATAGGTTCTATCTGCAGCTCTCAGAAAGCAAAGGGAAAGTTAGAAATTATCAAGAAAGAAATGAAGAATACTAAAAAAAAATTTGTGGTATTTTATAAATCTTTGGTGCATCTTCGCCTGAAATACCTGAAACCTTCCAGCTCCTAAAGGAACTAGTCAAACTGGAACAGGCTTAGAGGAGGGCTCCAAGGATAATTAAAGACTTAGAAAGGCTTCAGTGTGAGAACGATTAAATGGACTAGGTTTCTTCAGCCAGAAAAGAGATGACTGAGAGGATATGATGGAGTTCTCAGGAATTATGAGTGACAAGGAGAGAATAGCAAGCAGCTGTTCGCTGTTTTTTCTTCTAGTACAAAAACTCAGAAGCATGAAATTAAGCTGGTAGTTGGCAGTTTAAACCGAGAAGGAGAAATCCTTCTTGACACCATGCTTAGTCATCTTGTGGAACTCCTTGCCACAGGATACTGGGAGTGCTAAAAGTTTACTGGATACATTCATGAAAGAAAAACCCATTGGAGGTTTTTAAAATCCATCTGGGTTTTGTATTAAACAAAAAGACGCCACGTCTGGTTCAGAAAGTGCCTGAGCCAGAAACCACTGTAGGTTGGGCAAGTATTTTGGGGAAGTATTGCTGTAGAATTGACCTACATTTGTACTCTTTCCTGGGCTCTCACTACGGTTGCAGATAGGAGGTTATTTGGCATGGACTTTCAGTCTGACCTGCTAAAGCTGTTCATATCTTCTTCTTGTGAGCCTAGACTTCAAAGTGATAAGTAATTCCAGGCAAATACATTCCTTATGTTCTCTCTTAAATCTAATAATAATGTTAACTATTAAGTCAGGTGATGACAAGCCAACACATAGTGGCCTCAGGTCTTCGACTTCTCCTTTCCCAGTTCCTAGTTTCCTTTGCAATGGACTAAGGTGACCCAGAGCAACCCACAGGCGCTGTGAGGGCATGTCTGCATGGGTGGACCCATGCCAGTCTTGACACCACGTACCGAGAGCAGAGCAACCAAGAGACAAGGTGATTTAGTTAATGCACAGTAGGACACTAACAAGGTTGATGTGGTGTCTAGGCTCACTTTGGCTTTTCATCTGAATACCACAGGAGCAATGGCTGGATCTGTCCAGTCAAGGAGATGTGCACAGATTTTCTCCTACTACTAAATAACTCTGATGTGCTGATACAGCGGTTGGAGCTCAGAGCTTTTTAGCAGGGAGGAAAGTTAGTTTAAAAGCATTACTTTTGGCTCTAGACTAGCAGAAGAGCTCCATAAGAGGTATTGACACTCTTGTGACCAGCTACTTCAACTTTAATTGCCTGGCCAAGAAGTTTAAAATATCTACGTTGGGTTCTGGGCAAATATATCTGTATTTTAGTGAAGCATTTGATAGTCTCATAAAATCTTATTTGAAAGATTGACTCAGTCTGGCCACTTGTCTGTGGTGTCTGGATTGGCTGAAATACCATAAACTAAGATAAATTTCAGCATGTCAGGTTTGAGGAGATGAAGGAGGTTCTGGTGGGAGAGGAAAAGTAGTTAAGTGTAACTTTATCTAATTTCTTCATTAATAAACTGGAAGATGCAGCAAACAAAATTCTCATTGCATGCAGATGGATGGGAAGCACTTGTGAAAAACACTGGAGCTGAACTAGTGACGAGGCCTCAATCAGTCACAGAATCACAGGATCACTAAGGTTGGAAAGGACCTTCAAGATCACCAAGTCCAACCATTAACCCAATGCCACCATGTCCCCTAAGCCACGTAACTCAGGCTAAGTCAATCGATCAAGCCCTTAATCAGTAACTCAGGCTAAGTCATCTTCAGCAGAAAGAGCCTACACACATGTAGGGGTAACTGTATGTGACCACCAACGGGGCAGCACATTTGATCTCTGCTGGCTGTATGATACGGCAGCGGAAGACTTGTCACTTATGAGGACTCCATAAAGAGAGATTAAGCTTCATCAACCAGAGAGATAACAGTTTTCCAAAGTGTGGTAATGGTGATCGTCTAATTTCTTGAATGTTATTCCATTCAGGGAACCTCTGCAAGATATCAACAACATAGAGAGAGCTCGGGGGGGGGGGGGGGAGGAAGAAGAAAAAAAAGTAATAAAAATGATGAAGAGCCAAAGGGGACTGGCTTATGAGAAGAGACTAAAGGATCTAAATATGTGTAAATTGGCCAAATTAATACTAAGAGAGTACATGGTAAGTGTCCGCATGTATATGAAGGCTCTAAACCACTAGGAAAGGAAAGAAATTGTTTGATTGGCATAAGAAGAAATTTAAGAGAAATCAGATTAAATTAAACAAAGGAAAATGTTGAATGAATAACAGGAATTGTTCCTAATGGTAAAATTGATCAGAATTTGCAAAACATTTTATATAAATTGGTCTGAAAAAAACATCAAGGAGATGTGAGAAAGCTGCTTGGATCCCAGTTATTTAAGATATTGGCTTCTAATGCTTCCTGTAGCAAAGCAAGAAACAAGAAAAATCAACAGCAAGTTCAATGGAAAGGGTTTCTTTCTCTTTGTTTTCTGGTGCAGGAAACCAACGATTTTAGAAAGTTCTGCCAATGGTCCCGTTATTAAAAATGTAGTCAGTGTATCCAAAAAGCTCTCAGTCACAAACGAACATGGGTTTCTGAGAACTTACGGCTGCGTCCTCCCTCCTTCTAGGGTTTCAAAATATTTCTCAGCAAACCCTGCCAGAACACACCGCCAATGTGCTGCAGTTGGGAGAACACGAGAGGTGTGATAAAAGAGGGAAGGAGCATCATTTACATTCCCAGCACAAACATCAGGTGATATAGGACAAGTGGTCCAGGTCCGTTTTTCTTGAAGTGGTTTTTGACCAGTATTCCCAACGAGGTGCCCAAACGTGGGTACCAATTCCCATGTTGTCTTTGTGGTACACCCAAACCACAGGGGGAGTCTATATGTACTGGGGTGTGTCCACATGACCATATGGCCTAGCTCTCCTACTGGAAGCCGTTTAGAGCTGGCAGGGGGCATCAAAACATGGACTTTCTACCTGGCACTGGGGCCCATGTTCCTGCCACAAAACCACTTCCATTACAGGAGTCAGAGAGCGAGTACTTCTACGCTACAGCGTGGGTCATGGTGTGCTGTGTTTCTTGCAGGGCGTGAGACCATCTAATTGAGGTGTCTTTGGGAGTTTCTCTTCTAACAGGAACCTCGCAACAGATTGAAGGAGAGGCCTTCAAGAAAGCTGTTGGTCTACGATTTGATTTTGTCCATGAATGAGTGAAAGAAGCTTCTTAGCACCGAGATGTTGGATTAAAAAAACAGATGGGTAGATGAGATCTTGGAGCTTCTCCAGGCACCAGGACCTTTTCCTGCTAATGTCAGCAAGATCAAGGTTTTACTTTGAGAGCCTTGAGTTTCTAAGTCACTGCTTGCTTCTGAAAATCATCTCTTTGGTCTTAAATGATCTGACTTTCCAAAGCACCTGAAGACTGAGCATTTCCACTGAAGCTTAGCAGGGAAGGAGGAAGCACTCAGCACCTTTTGAATGACTGCACAGTTTGTGTCATTTCATTACCACCTTACGAAAGCTATGCTCTTAAGACAGGTCTTTATCAAATCCCTGGATTGCTGCAAGATAATCAAATACATATAGGTAGCTGGCATCAGTTCAATAATATGGATTGTATCAAGACTCAGGATTTTCATATTTCAAAGAATGTTATGATTTTTTAAATCACAAACAGGAACATATTTATGCACAGACCCATGCTGTGTGCTACATTATCCACTTAGACTCACATTACACAAATAAGCTGTAAACACTTTTGATGAAAGGATTGGACACTTCGTTTACACCCTGAGAATGGACTTTTGTTTTAATGCCCAATTTCACTTTGGTATTTAACCTTTCCCCTCTGTTTTACATATATTCTGTCATTTCATTCCAGCTTGCTATTTATTTATCTTTGTGCAGGGAAAAAAAAAGGAAATAATATTTTTTAAAAAAAAGATAAGTAAATACATTTACAAAAAAAGTGTTCACTCGGCTCTTAACTAAATGTATGCAGCAAATCAGAGTCTGTTTACCCTGTGAGTGTTTTGGTTGGGGTCTTAGGTGATTTCCATTGGCGATGAATGAGCATTAGCTAAAAGCAAAATGAAAAACCTTTTACCTGTCAAGACATTAATTAAAGTTTAATTAGCTCCTGTTTGCATAGTGGTTTGAAGATGTGAAAGCTTTTTGGAAATCCTGTGTGTATTAGGGCCTGGACTGGCTACTTCTGGAGTGGTTTTTGGCATTAGAAATATCCAGTATGGAATCGGGGCTTACTGCATTGCGTTGAGGACTTGCTGTCTAATGCCTATCCGGGGTTGTGATGGCAACGCAGAAGAAACACACATCTTGGCAGCTCCATAAAAGAAGTTTTTTCATATATTTTTTCTTAAAGGCTGGAATCCACCCTAGTTGGCTACGGCTTTCCCACAAATTAAACCTTGCCTCAAGGCCACGCTGTGCCAGAAGTAAGTGCAAGCACCATGTCTCTCACTGAATGGCCCAAACCATCCCAGCAAGGATGAGGTCTTCATCATGAGGTCCAGCTTCTCGGACATCTTGTGCAACAGAGCCCATCCTAAAGGCACCTAAAATAGGGAAAAGGATGACTTTTTGGCATACTTGGTGCCCTTTGCTCTCCAAGCAATGACACCGAAGGCCTTCCTTCAAAGATGGCTTGCACAGAGAAAGTCGGTATTGGTCAGAAACATTGGCAAAATTATTTCCTCACCCCAGGAAGCCCAACTTTTTATGGATTTCATTGTTCTTTGTAGGCACTGTGGCAGAAGAAAATGTTAAAGGAGAGCTTTGAAGCAAGGAAATAAGCTAGCTGGATGGATATTTATGGTAAGATCTCCTCCCAGCTCTGAGGAACAGGGTGTGAGAAAGAAAATGCAAAAAGTGGGGTGATGGATGATACTGTTGAGTGGTGGCTGTAGGGATGGGTGCTTGATAATGGGAGAAAGACGCAGGAGAATGCCAGGCTGTGAACTGCATGGAAAAGGAGAACCAGCACCTTGGGCTGAGCAGGATAGAGAAAGGGAATCCAAGAAAGGGATTTAAAAAATGGGGTGGCATGCCCATTCAGATCAGGACTTTTTCAGAAGCATTTGCAGAAAACAGAGTACGAGGGCCTCCTTTCATTGTGTTTCAGTCTGATTTCTAGAGAGAGTTTCCATAGATTTCTGATAATAATCTGAACTCTTCTGACATTTTTCTGAACCACCAAATTCTCCCCCCTTCTTTTTTTTTTTTTTTTTTTTTGATGTTTTAGCCATCACTAATTGTAAATGAGCACTTTGGCTTCCTTTTCTCCCAGACCTTTAAACTGCCCAGGCACGATTAAACAGTAAAAAATGTCACAGAATTCACAGAGAGAGAGAATAATAGTGAAATCTGTTCCTCATTTTTTTTATATTTCATATGGGATGCGAACCGTTTACTCCATAGTAATTGCAGATGTTAGACTGAGACTGTAATAATGTAGCTGGCAATAACTCTATTGCTTTACCACAAAAAGCTTCCCAGTAGCATTAAAAAGACAACAGAAACAATAGTTTCAACACATTCATACGTACTAGTATTCTGGAAGCACTCAAGCTACTGATTTATCATGTAAACTTTTGCTGGTGTACGTATGAACTCCAAATATTTTCTCATACTGTTGTTTAAGAGATGACAATCCCATATTCTCTTCAATCATGCAGTCTCTTAAATTTGCGGACAAGTCTTGCCTTCCCATGGATGATAAAGTTCTTTAATTTGTATCTAATATTTTTTTTTTCCCCTTGTTTTTAACATTTGTTCTTTCTGGTTTCTTTGCCCATTTCAATCTGGTGTGCTGGATTGCAATTTTGAATTTAGATCTAAAGTTTACTGCAGTCCTTGAAAAGGCTTTTACAGGCTGCCTGGGATTTGAGCTACCCTGCGTAACGTGAATATAGGAGGTACATGAAGCAAACACACCCTAAAATCAACCCTTCCGAGCTACATGGGTGCTCTTATCACACATTTTCATGTGCAAGACAAGACCAGGCGCATATCACTCTGCCTTCAAAGAACCACATTTTTGTCGCAGATGTTTTGCGTAAATAAATGGTGTCATACAGGCTGATTAAATCAATACATCTGTATCAACTTGCAGTTCCTGACAGCGTGTTCCAGAGGATATCTTCTGCTCCCACTGTACCCTTTGAAATTTTAGATATAAACAAATAATAATACTAAAACCGCCTTGTTTTTCCCAGGTTAACTTTTCATCTTTATCTAATGATAACAGTAGCTGCTCTGATTGTGACAGAGAAAAATAACACACAGATAATGCGGATGAAACCATTTCAGCGCAAGGTTATCCAGTCTGGTGGTACTGTCAACCGCAGGAGGAGAGCTCAGCTCCAGTGTCATCAGATCCCCAAGCTGGAATGTTCTTGTACTACAATTTAGGTTTTCCAGCCATTCCTTTCTAATCCAACACTCATACAGAGAAGTCTTATTTTCTTTCCATCCATTGTTGCATATTTGTGTGTTTGGTACAGTAGTGTGAGATTAGGAAATTTCGGTTTGAAAAAGGGCCTGGGGGCTGTGGTTTCTGGTTCTGTTCACATTGCAAGGAGGTCACTGCTCCATTGATACTTGCTGAAAGTAATGAGATTCGTAGCATGCCAGTAATAATATCACGTTGTGTATCGACTTTGTGTGTCTGGATATCTTCAGAGCCTCTATCTGTCGTGTGTGTGTTTAGTAATGGTATTAACAGTGTGAGATCAGGACTGGGAACTGGGATTTTAGGGACTTTACAGCTACCAGGGGAAAAAAAAGTCCCGTAGATAACATTCACAGTTTTCTATTTAAATTAATAGCAAGTAAAAAGATGAGTAACGTATGGTAAAAATAACAACTTTTTGCCCGGAGGAAGACTCCCATTAGAATTTAAAGGTCACATTCTCCTCTGCCTCACTTTCTGGGCTTACGTCACTTATGGAGCACTTAATGAGCTGGTGTCAGTATGTCAACGTGTATCTGTGCCATCCTCAGGTGCAGCAGGTCAACTGATCCACTCAAAGTCAACACAAGTGGCTAACAGGCTGAATTTTGAACCCCTGCCGCCAATTATAGTGATTAGACTTATTTTATATATATATGTGTGTGTGTATATATGTGTGTGTGTATATATATATAAAAAAAAAGAAGTGATTGTACTTGGTCTGGTTTTGTGAATAGCCCTACGCCCCGACCCTGTATCCACAATTAAGTTGATGAATATTAGAGGTAAGCATGAATAAACCTGGGACATAGCACAGCAAGGCATAAGCACTCTTGAAAACAGCAATATTAACATTACCTCTGGCTCTTACACATCTTTGGTGTCAGGTATTGCCAGGACCCCACTTTACAAAAAGCAAAACATCTTCCTGGAATCAGACTAAATAGGTTAAAAGTATTAATAGTCAGGATTTCTTAGCATTATCATCCCCCAGCTCTTTTTAGGTGGTTTACAAGGTCATCATCAGAGACAGCATCTGAGCACCTTTCATATAAAACTAGTAGCAACATAATGCTATAATAGAGCAAACAATTTAGGCAAGAATGAGGGAGAAAGTGTGTCTTCCCTTTCTCCAAAGATATGATGTTTTATGGGTAGTTGGAATATTTCTGCATTCATTATCTGCATCTCGGTTTGGCTTATCTTCAGCCCCCAAGTTTTACAGAAATGTATCTCTGTATCGCTATGACCTTCCAAAGACATCAGTCTGGCTAGGAAATCCAGAGAATTTCTGGCATTGAGGGTACTGACTCACTCATTGTTCCTGTTCATTGTCAGTTCAGGAATTTCCTCTGGTTTGGTTGGAAGGAAAAAATCCAGCCAATGGCAATTGTTGGTATTTTGCTGTTGTTTGCCAGGAGTCTAAACCCCAAAATATTTTCTCTTCTCAACAGCATCGTGTTTCTGATTAATCAGGGTCAACTCTTCTTCTTCTCGGCTGACCTCTAGTAGTGACCCCAATGTTCCTTTTAATTTCCTTGATCTATTTGCTACATTCCCAGCCAGGTCTCTGGAGTGTTGAAGATTGAAAGTAATTTCCAAACACCTTCAGCTGTATTCTAGTTCCAGTTAAACTGGTCCGAATCAAGACTCACTCTGCAATAATCACTGGGCAAAACTGACGTGGGAGCCAAACCACAGTTTATAACATTAAGGATTATGTCTTTCAAGAGGAAAAAGAAAGCTCTCACATAGTTTCTATAGTATTTGTCTTTCCTTACTAATCCAGATCTCTCCCTGTCTTCCTCATCAGCAGAATGTCCTCTTTATGAAGGTGCTTTCCCAGCTCCCTTGATCAAAAGATACCGAGACAAGATATTGGCCGTATTGGACGGAGCACAGTCATGGGATGCTGGATCTGCTCCTGCATCTCTGCGTCGCTCCATCCAGCCTCTTCCCCATGAATCCCAGACTGACAACAGGGGATATGTTTGAGACATGTTTCTAGGGGAAGAGGTGGAGCTGGTCATCTTATTTTCCCCAGGAAAAGAAAGACAGCAAGGGAACAGCTAACATCCTCACTTACTAAAGAACATATTTCAGGCTGGATAGCACCCTACCTCCAACTAACCATGCCTTCTCCTAAGGATCAGCTCTGCCGGGTGGCTGCTGTTTCAGTTGGCTTGCATCTGGGAGGTATGAACCGTATCAGAGACGAGCTCAAGCTGTGAAATTCGAAGAGGGTGGCTGGGCCTGAGCTTTCAGGGCTCTGCTCAGGACCTCAGGAGTCAGATACTGCTCAGCGGGGTGTGGGGGAGCTAGCTTTGACACAGAGGGTTTCTGCAGAGGGAGGTCCAGATGATGGATTTGAACTTGAAAATGTAACCATAACATATTTACACCGTAGTGTATATAAGGGGGGGGTGGGAGGAGGTTCGTGAAGGAATGCCAGAGCGGGGTTCATGCAATAAGGCGTGATTTATGTTGGCTGCATAGAGGATCTAGCCTCCTTTTATCCCATCTGAAGACCCGTCTGGGAATTTCATCACAGTAGGAAAACAGCGAGCTGAAAAGGCACCCTCGCTTTAGGTGATCTAACCCCGATCCAGCTCGGTAGCATCTGAGAGCAGGTTACCACAAGCATAGTCCTTGTGCCAGGACTTAAACGGTTTCCATTTCCCCACAAAGACCAGCTCACATTATCCGGTGGAGATGAACAAAATTTCCATTTGCCATGGTGGGCTCATTAGTTACAGGTAAAAGTTTGTTCTCCTCGCTGGCTAAATCCCTTAAGGGTACTTTGGGTCCATTCCTAGTCCCATTAAAGCCAATGGGAGCAGGATTGTGCTCCAGAAGGTATTATTCTTAATTTAAACATTAATAGTTTAACTCTCTGTTGTTAATAATAATAAAGCCTTGGAAAGTTCAGACTGAAACCCGTTTCCTTGCTGAATTTCTTTTCTCCCATCAGGCATGCAAACTGGTTTGTTATTGTTGGGTTGCTCTTGAGTGCTTTGGGTTGCACACACTGGTTTGTTATTGTTGGGTTGTCCTTCGGCGCTGGGCCGCACACACTAACTAATTTGTTATTGGAGTGTTGCTCTAAGCTACACACTCCAGTTTATTACTGATGGGTTGTTCACTGTGTGTTGGGCTGCTGTCCTCGTTTTATGATTATTATTGCTGAGGTCTTTTGTGAAACTCCTACCCGCACAAATAGAAGGGCAGGAACTGTGGCAAATTTAATGCAATGTTTTGGGATTAATCCATTTTGCTTAACTTTTTAAAAGGGACTAATTAAGGCTTTCAAAATTAGGAAACCTGCTTCTTACTTTAATATGGATTAAAAAAACATTTCCTTCCCTACTTCCCTTTCTTCCCACATCCTTCTTTTGAAACACAACTTTTTATAGGTATCCTATCTTCCATCTTAATGCTCCTGTTAGCTTCCCACTAGCCTTTCAGGAAAAACTTCTTTATGGAAGATTTCCTTTCAGGTTCAGTGCAAGAGCAAATACTCGTGACCCTTGATCTTAATACTTTCTTCTATAATGTCTTCATTCCATTTTAGTTCATACACTGATGATCACGAGGAAAATGGAAAGAAAAATGATTGGAAAATATTAGTTGGAAAAGAATCCGGCATATTTATATGATATAAAACAGGATTCTTCATCACCATCATTACTGAACAGCGTAATATTGAATAAAATTTTTATTTTCCCTGTTCCACAAGCAGTGCCACTGGTGATCTGGTAATGCTAATTTGGTGAAACTGAGCTCTTTTACCAGGCCAGAAGTAACTGTAAAAAAATGTTATGATATAAAACAACTAAGACCTTTGAAATTACCACTGATTACCGGTTACTTTCCTTTGCCAAACACATTTTTTTTTGTACTGTTAAGCTTCTCTTGGGTTAAAAAAAAAGTAGTCTGAGTGGAGTAGTTATACCATTCATTGGCAAAAGTGAAATAAAAGAACTATGGAGCAAATAGGACTGTTCTCCACAGCAGTAATCATTTCATTGGTATATTAATATTATTAAATAAGGAAGGAGAGGAGCTCTTGGGTAATCCATGCAATATTACGTGCAAGACCCATCACACTACCTCCCTTCCATCTACATAACTGGGTTTGTGTGTGTGTGTGGTTTCAACCCAATTATTTGAGTGTAAAAACCCAAATGTGAGCAGAAGACACAAGGCTGAAGAGACCTCCCCATTGCTAAATCTAACTGCCCGCTACCAAAGCTTACCACATCAGTCTTGTTGAGCTCCATCCTGAAACCAGTTAGGGTTTGATTCTGCATTCCCTGCTCCTCTGGGCACATCTGGACAGCGGTCACGGACTGGACGGTCACCACAGACATGAATGTGGAAATGTCCTTGCATTTTTCTGCACATTGTCCACCAAGCCCCAGAGAATAGATGTTTGCAGTTTAGAAAGGGAGTGATTATTATTTTTGTTTTAAGGAGAGGCCAGCGAAGGCAGAGAAATTCAACCCTCAAAGTCAAGGGCAGACTGGGAGGAGAGCAACCAGGGCTAAGTGGTAGGTCTCTGTCTCAGAGTGGCTTTTCAGCTCCAGGCAAAAGCTGACCAGGGACTGAAGGAGCACTTTCACCATCCTGTAAAAGAAAGGTTGTGCTATTGGCGCAAAAGCACTGGCTGGTCGGAACAGTTGCATCACATCACGGCTTTGTTTTGGGAAGGGAAACACATTTTAAACACGAATTTCCAAATAGCAACATCCCATGCTCCCTGTAGATGCTGTCTGCTCCTCAAAATAAAAATAGCAGAATCTTTTGATTTCCCTAACCCAAACACCACTTGCTTCAGGTCTTTATTTTCCTTTCGATAGAATTCGTTTTCTGAGGGACACTCGGGCATGGCTGGGGCCAGTTGCCTTCAGCAGCATGTTCCATGCCTGAATAAATGGAACGAGGGGGCTTGGTGCCAAATCCTGCCCTCAGATAAACACTCCCAACGCTCATTGACTTCTCCACAAGCTGCCGGCACATATCTGAGGGCAGCGCTTGGCCTATGGATGTGTCGTTTGGGTGGTTTTGCAGTTCCAGCACAGAAATGGATTTTTTCCTCTCTGAAGGAAAGGAGCTCAGTAAACCTGGCTGGTAAACCAAGCCCAGCAGGTTTATCGGCGATGACTTTTAACTACCGGGTTGTGTCGGGATTCTCATGTTTTACAGCCGGGATATAGGATCTCTGATATGAACACCCGAGGATTTATTGGTCCCAGAAGGGCTCGGGGTTTTGCTGGCAGTGCAGTTCAGAGAGTCAGGAGAAGTCAAAGGTTATCTTTTGTAGGGTAGTATGGGATTTACCAGCTGACCCTCCCCCCCCGCCCCGGTTCATCTGCTAAAATCATTAACGAGCTTTCCTTTACCCTCAAGAACTGTTAGTGTCTTTTTAGCGCTGAGATCAAGTTACTGACCTCTGCGTTGCCAATATACCTTGTGGATTTCAAGAGCTCGGGGGTATTTTCAGTGTTAAGAGGAACAGTGTGAAGAAAGATGAATAGGTGGGTGCCTTGCCCAAAATGAAACTTAACGTTTTTCTCACTTGTTAAAGGGAGGCTTCGCTTGTTTATAAATTGCCATCTCAAGAGAATTTTTTTTGTTTGAGGAAAAGCTTCGCTCTGGCAATGCAATGAAAAAAAAAAGGGGGATGAAAGTAAAAATGAACGAATGGTATTAAAAATACTGAACTTGGGATGACACAGGAAAGCAGGAAGATGCTGTTGTTCCAGCTCAGGAATTATGGGGAAATCATTCTGGGACTCAACCACACTGCTGGAGGACCTTTAACATCTCTCCCAAGCTTTCTGCAGGCAACCCCCAGGGTCTGCCAAAGTAAGTCCTTCTCTCCCCTGCCATGCCTGGAGGTAGAAAGCATGATTTTGGGGAAAATCAACAGACAATGATTGCTGCTCCACTCTCCTCATGGGCTCTTCAGCCCTCTAGGCCCTCTGTCAGTCTCCTTGCAAGGACTTCAGCAAATTTATTTCCAGTTAAACTCATTGGGGAACAAGGCCACCACAAAATTAACAATAAAATAGCAACGATCCTGCACCACGTAGTTGGGCTTTTCTCACCGTATCAAAGAGCAGTTTGCAGAGGTCATTTAAGGTCTCCTGGTGATGCCCCTTCCTCCCTTCTCCCATCCCCTGCCCCATACATCAGTGACCTAATCACTTGTGAAACCCAAAGCAGGGGGCTCTGAGGTTATCCCATCACAAAATCAAGATTTATCTGAGCATGAGAAGCCTAGCAGGGTTTTATGATATGCACGGTGCCATTCCTTTCTGTTAACCTATTTGTTACATTTATACTTGGGAACTTTTTCTCATTCTTGACACCCATCCATCTGTTCCTCACCATTCAGTAGCTGGGAGTCTTGTTTCACAGGACAGCAAGGATGAAATCACTTCATCTCAATAATGGGTTACAGTAATTAAGTTACTGTTTGAACACTTGCATTTTGATCTGCTTGTGGGATAAAGTCGCTGAGCTTCCTTTTCTTCCCATCCTTCGTAGAATTTGACACCCATATAGCTACAACACCACCAATTATTGACTTTAAAATTTAATATATTTTCTTTTTTATTCCAATAACAGAAAGAATCTGAATATCACACATCCTTCTTGTAAAAGTAAGGCAGGGGACAAATGTTCTCAGGCATTAATTATACCCAGATTATCTGATATCAAGATCCAGAAAATAGATTTTTAATGTGCAGTATAAAGTGAGAAAAGAAGACGGGGAAAAAAAAATCTCTTTGTTTTCACTTCAGCGTCGAGCCATTTGGAACCTGTTAGCTGAGCAAAACAGCTCCAAGATGCTATTGATTAATAGCAATTACAGTGATGCAGCAACCAGCTCAGTGACATGACCGACACCTTCTTGCCAACACTTTTAATGATCCAGTTAAAAAGTTAAACTCTGTTTGCATTGCATGGAACCCATCAGGAAATTGGAAAATATTGTACATGCTTTGAGCTCTGCTGATTCCAGAACCAGATCCTCCCTGCACGCTGCTTTGCTGTAAGCCTGTATTGGTATAATGTGAGGAAGAAGTTCCTTCATGTCATTCCTTAGATGACAATATCCAGACATGCAAAGAAAACCTTGGGGGTAGAGTTCTGGACACAAGGCATCTGCTTCATTAAATCTGCGTTGTTGCACTCAGCTCCAGCCCAGAGGACTCTGAGCTTCTTGTGGATACTGCCAACAGAGAGCACATCTCAACTGCATGGCGATTGTCCTGCAAATATCACCCACCACTTGTTTGGATCCGGTTGGAGCTGATGCTCTTTGCAGACCAAGTTTTCTTCTCCCTGAAGGTCTCAGAGGAATGGCAGAGACTGGGTGTCTTCACCCCATAAATCAAGCTCCACCCAGAGCTGCTGGGGCAGGTCTTTAACCAGCAAAAGTGTTTTTATTAATTAGGGTCGGGTATGTGCATGTCAGATATGGAGCCATAAGAAGGATTATAAACAGTGTCTATGTGATATGTCAGTGTAAACACAGCTAAGCGTCTGCCAGGTCCTTAGCTGAGCAGGCTTTGCTCATGTGGAGTAAGTCAGCTCCCAAAAATGTTCTCCTGCCTTCAGAGGGACTATTTGTAACACAAAGACTGGCTCCGCTTGGCCATGGATGCAAACGTGTTGCAAACATCGGTGCTGAGCTAAAACACGGCTACTATCTCGGTACGATTGAATTTGAAATTTAAACTCTTCTGCTTGGTCTCAATAACGTGGCTCTCTGCTGGCTTTAAAGTTCAGTTTTAAAACTGATCATCTCCTGCCTTATTTAGAGTCTGTGCCCCAACCTCGCCGAGCAAGAGAGCTGGGAGGCACGACCATTTAGAGAAGTTCAAATAACTAAACTGGCCGTGACCTGAACTAAAACTAATAGTTTGTGTTTGTGATGGCTACAAGAACGGCATCTGGCTTACATTTAAATAGAAGGCTATTCAATAAAGCCACTGCTTCTCGAAACTGCACAGAAGCAAAGATTAATTATTTAAACTAATGACGTTTCGGCCATTCATGCACCCAAGGGAGAAAGGCAACCCCCAGCCCCAAGAACCAATAACAACAACAACAGAATCTTGCAGAAAGGCCAACAAGGGAGAAACACCAAGTGATATTGTTGCTCCTGATATTCTGCCCAGGCATCCTAAACATGGAATTAAATATAATCTTTACCAGCAAACTCTTTTTGCTTGTTATCCTCCCAAAGGAGAGCCCAAGAGTTTCAAATGGGCTTTTAATAGCAACGCTCTGAGAATCCAGCCTCTATGTCTTCCAGCGTCTTAGGGAGATCATGTTTCACATTTCACTCATTCCTCAGTGTGTTGGCACAGCCTAACACTGGCTTCAGACATTTGGTATTTGAAACAGAAAATCTTGGTGTTTCATTCCTTGCCTCACTTCTCCCTGTGTTTCTCCAGCATCATATAATATTGACAGCCCCTGCCTGTAAAGAAAGGCCAGGTTCTCTCGTTTATTCAGCTGCAGGCTTTAAAAATGTAGAATAGGGGTTTTGTTCATAGGAGAGAGCAACTGCCAGTGAACTTTCTCCTTCTTTACATAAAAGTGGGATAGCACAATAAACAATGGTAAGAGAAGTGGGACCCAAGGTATGTATGCACATATGTAATATTTAGCTGGCTAGTTTTTTAGTGCCCCAGTTTCACAGTACAAATCTGCTCCCATTTGCCTGAGCGATTTATATACTTTAATAATCTCAAAACTTGTACCTTCATATCATCAAAACCTACAGAGAAAGAACTGGCCCTGTGTCTATCTCATGTTTTCGTGACTCATACTGAAGGACGCCAGGGACCACGGTCATATCTTCAGAGCTTTCAGGAGCAAGATCATGCCCACATTTGGGGAAAAAACATGAGAAAGAGAAGGTACAGAAAAAAGTCGTCTTCATAATAAGTGGAAAAATGTCAATGATAACACCTATCTGGAGATTTCAACCTTGTGGCTGTCATTACTTGTGGGACATTATTCCGAGGACCAGGAACCACTGAGATTTTCTAGCTTGTCCTTCATGTAGACCAGTTCTGTAAGGAGAGTAGGTATGGGACTGTCTCCCCTTCCTCTCACACCACGACACTTTCTCTGGGGCAGCCGTGGTGAACGTTTACGCAGGGAAGTAACATCAGGCAGATGTCTACATACCTCTACTTTTTAATACAACGTTTTTTGAAGCAGTGCTTCAGCATCAAGAGGTTGACTCCTATTCCATCATGGTGGATAGGGAAAAAAAAGAACCGTGTTGTTTTTCTGTGAGTATAAAATTAAAATGAATGAAGATCTATGGCTTTCCTTCATACAGGGGCCAGTCCCATCTTCTAATTCCTTTGTTTAATCTCCCTGTCCCAGCTGTTCCCCTCATCCCCAAGCCCTGGCTGAGCCAGAATTGGATGACCGAGTCACCCGAAGAGGCCACCTGTTTTGGACACACTTTGTTAACCCCTGCTGTTCAGTAGACATGAATTTGATGGGCGTATGAGCAGGTTGAGCGGGTGCATTCTTATAGCTGCGGTCCCCATGGCTGGGCATGACATGCCCCATCCAAAGGAGGGTCCAAAGGAGGGAGGAAAGGTCCATATGGAGGAAAGGAGAGATGGCACAGTGTTGCTCTGAGGTGTCACGAGATGCCAGCACCGAGACAGCAAAAATAGGAAATAAATCGCTGCTCAGCCATGAAGGTTGCTACAACAGTGCCGAAGAGCTTGATTTGTATATCCCTGTCCTCATCAAGTGACGGGGAGCAGGGAGGAGGGAGCATGCTGACATCATCTCCCAGGCGTCGTTACACATGATTAATGCTGTTTCCCTCTGCTTCTGATCTTCCTTTGGGGAATTTTCATACTCTTTTTGGCCATAAGCACAAAAGGGATGTGAAAGGGAAAGCGGATTTTGGAACGTTGCTGTGTCTGTTGCGACGAACGTATAGCAAAGCCGAGCTTTAATGTGAACTGTTTGCTTGTTAGAATGTAATAGCTCTGGAGCTGTCATCGGGTGTAGTATTGTGTAAATATATATCCAGGCACTTCTTATGGAAGTGGATATGTGACCCAATAGGCTTTATTTAGCTCCTCCTGGCAACTGCGGGAATGCATCATTTTTGGCATATCCAAGAGTAATCAGAGTAGATTCAGCCCTGTAGAAGTAAGGACCTATGAGGGATGTAGAGATAATAAGCGCCTCATCTGGAGGCTGGGATTTAGCCCAAGAGGGAGGTGAAGTCCTGAGCCACTACAGAAAACAGGGGCTTGTTTTCTTCAAAGCGTGTCAGGTTTTTCCTTCGGTGCTCAATGTAGTAAAATGGTTGGATGGTGCTTCTTTCAAAACTCTCTACACTGTGGGTTAGTGTGGAGAGACCTGAATTTGCTTTACATGGGGGCTTCAAAAAGGGGAAGATCCTGGGGAGGTCCACATTGGTACTTAGCAGGTCCTTTATAGCGGGGTCCAGATGACACGTTGAGTTGCACCTCTGAGGTTCTGGAGAGCTCCAGGTGCCCAAGGTCCCAGGGCACCAGCACCCAGGAGGGATGCTACAGCTCATCCATTGCGCCTGTGGGGAGGAACAGTTTTGAAACCACACTTCAATCTGCAAGTGAATAACTAAATTTTCAAATGCCCAACTAAACATTTAATTTATAACATATTACAGGAAGGTGGTGGAATTTTTTCAAGAGATTTCTTTCAATTAAAAAATGCATTTTCCCAAAATACTTCCAATGATCACTTTCCACTGCATTTGTGAATTTTTTGTCATAAAGTCTTATAGCCAAAATATGGCATTTTGAGACTGCAAAAAAGTCCAGGTTTGCAGATTTTAGGTAAAAAGTTAATTTTTAAAAAACAGAAAGTTTTGACAAAACCAGAAGATTTGCTTACAGCGAACTAAAAATAACTTTGGGCTGAACAATGCTCTTTAGAAAGAGATTTGAAAGATCAACTTGCTACTGGAATAATTATGATTATATCAGTTAATAAAAATATTCATTTTATGTATTTGTATTTATTCAAAGCTTGTTTATTATTATTTAAAGAACACATCACAGCTAGTTTTAAATTTCAGATTGCTCCTTTTCCCTTTTTTTACTGAAAACATGGGTTAACTTATAATTCTCCTTTTCTGACACCAAAAAATGAAGTAGTTAACAGGTCCTAACTAATTAACAACCGCCAGAAAAGAAATCCGAAAGCTCTTACTGAGCTTTGTCCAAAAAATCTGACTCTAGTGCACTTGCTTTCTTTTGTCTGATAAATTGAAGTTAGAATGAAATAAAACGGATGATAAGCACATCCAAAACCCAGGGACAAGCAGTAGGGCTCGATAGCTTTCTTTCTGGAGGTCTCTGTCTCAGATACGGATCAGATTTCCTCCTGTTTACATGTGAGAAGGCTGTGAAGATCTGCAATTTCAAGATACATCTGGTTCTCGCATCAAATTAAACAGCAACTAAAGCCTGAGCACTGGGGCAGATTTTAAAATGTAGGAATGAATGTGTGTTTATATAGTATTTGCATTAATGCTTCCTACGGTTTATTTTGAAAGCGAAGAAAGAACATTGCATGGTAGGCAACTTAACCCAAACAATATCGGTTTAAAGTTAGGGGCATGCTCCTTGGAATATTTTCCTAGTGTTTTGAAGTGTCCACTTGAAGAGGGAGCCGGGAGGAGGGGGGAGAAAAGAATTGTTCTGTCTTCTGCTCTGTGTTTGGCCTGGCTCAGTAGGGCTATTGCTGTTGCTCATCTGGTATGGATTAGCCCTTCTCTCTCACACTCTGTCAACTTGGGTGTTCTGCATGCAGGCTGTTTCTGCAGGGGTCTTGGTTTTGCTTTTTTTAACGGCAGGAAGTGCCCCACTCAGACCACATGTGAAATTGTGTGGGAACAGTGGGGGGGGATGAAAGAGCCCCATCAAACATACCAAAAGTGTGGGTGGAGAGACAGGGAGCGTAAGCGGAGAGATACCAGCTGAGTGACTTAACCTCCCGGGCTGGCCAGGCTGTGGACGCCGTGGAAGTTTGCTGCCTTAGAAGTGTCTGCTGCTCGGGACATCAATTTCTAATATTTTATAATATCAGGGGCTGTTGGGAGCGTGAGGGATTACAGCCGCCGCTTAATTTGTCCTAAATTTCCTGCTAGCCTCACCAGCCATGTACAGGAAATAGGCAGTAAATGTTTAATAGGTAATACCTAACCGGACAATTAACAGGTGCTGTCACACTGAAAACCCAAGCCTGCGGTGCCGGTGCACCTTGGGGACGTGGAGCACCGTCAGCAGCAACCCCCGGGTAGCATCCGAGCGGAGCAGCGTCGGGCGAGCCGTATCCCAGCGCCGTGGTACCCAGCCTGAGGTCCCTCACGTTCCAAAATTCACCCCTCTTCCCATATCCCAGCTTGGACCCAGAAAGATTTTTTTTCTTTTTAAACCACTCGCTGCTTTTGGTTTTGCACTGGTTTTGGTTTTGGTTTTGATATTGCACGAATAAATGTCATCACGGAAACTGGTCCAGCCTGCAGTGCGGGATGCTGGGAAGCTTCCTTGCATCCATTTCATGCAGAAACTCCACACTCGTTATTCACAGCCTGGAAGAGGCAAATCCAATGCTCATCAAGTGATAGAAAATTGTAACCTGTTTTCCCAGGTTAGAATAAATGCCTGTCTGTCCTGCCACCCCGGTTCTACCAGGGACCGGCAGATGCCTTCAGAAAAAATTGCAATGGGCAGGATATATTAAATGATCTTTCCCTTCTGGACTTTCTCAACTTCTGGCAGGCAGCAGGTATGGGGTTTCCTGCTCTGGAGTCTGTATCTGGACTTTAATAGTCATTGATGGGTGTTTTTTACTAGTTTTAAATTCATTTTTTTTGTTCTGGTGTCCATAAAGTCCTGTGGCAGTGAGTTCTACAAGTTAATAGAACGTTCTGTGAAAAGTACTTACACTTGTTTTAAATCTCAATATGAAATGTGACTAATTCTGTGGGCTTTTGTATCAGTAGAAGATAACTTCTACGGAAATTACCCACAGGATTTTCAAGACCCTGAGAAGCAAGTAGCGTCAATCAGACATGGTTTCTGGGATTGGCTTCTCTTTATTAAGATGCCAATTAAATGCAAAAATATTTTTTATTATTACACGATTCTTACTTTTATATTATTGCTTCTATTAAATTCTATTATATTATAAATACTATTACATTGCAACTATTTTGCTGTGATAGCAGTAATCTCTTGCAATTTTTTATTCATCAGTGGATAAAATATTAGAGAATAACCCTTTTCAACCCTCAACCTTGTTTCATAGTTAGAAGCTCGCAATTAAGTTCTGTTTGTTCAGAATAATTTTATTTCCAATGAAGGTAGAATTAGGTTAATTGAATTGCTATTATTACCTTCAGAGCAATATTGTTATAATAGGTTTGGCCAACGTAAAGCAAACCTCTCCTTTGGAATTTGCTTTTATTAAGTTCAAGTCCAATTGAGTTCAAAAGATCCTTCTGTAAAACTTAGCTGTCCCCTAATAGTGCATGACTAATGTCTTACACTTGGCTTTCCTATAAATTGCTCTCTTTACTGAGCAATTTCTGTGTCAATACTCAGACATCCTTATCAGCACTTGATGTTCATGTAAACCAACTCTTGTTAATGACTACACGGACAGGGAGGGGGAAATAAGTAACATTGCACAGACCTCAAGACTCCAGCTCCATCTGAACTTTGAAGTCCAGCTGTTAATAGCAGCGTTGACTACTTACATAAAAATGTGTAGTAAACTGAACTGACATTGTCTGATTTCAAGCGATGGGTTTCAACCGTCACTAATGGCTGAAGCTTCCACCCTTTTTTCGTCTCTCTGTCTCAGTGCCGTCGCTCAGGATGATTAACGTTGTTTTGCGATATGAAGGCTATTGTCCTAGCCCCAAAAAAGTAAACATTTTTACAGTTGGGAGCAAGAAAAATTTCAAACAAGTTCTCTTTTGCATGAAAAAGGGATCCCCAGCTGCTGTTTATTATCTCTCTGTTTACATCACACATGTGCATGTGGAGGACAAAGTAGTTCAATAAATTACTTCTCTACTATTGGGTTGGCCATTATGGGCTGCCAGGAACAAAAGCATTTAATGGTTTGTTGAATGCCTCTGGATGGTCCTACAGTCATTTTTAACTCTCACCAAGCAGCTGATCTGATTTCATCTGCTTCACTGCTTCATTTAGGGCCCAGAGCGTTTTTTGCATGGCATGCAGTAAAATGAAAGTGGGATAAATTATATCCATGCTCTACTGTTAAAGCAGTTAATACATATCTGCACAGGCTCACATACGCACTGGGCTGTCTGACATTAGGGATGTGAATTCTCATCCTGGAATTGCCTACGGCTTCCGTGAAATTTGATGAAGTTTCCAACATCTCACTTTTATACTCAGCAATTTACTTAATATCTCCATTTCTGGGTTTCTTGTATTGCAGGAGTTTCCCTCCAAGGGAATAAAAAAATAAAAATAACAAGATAATGGATTTTTCCCCATAACAACAACTAACCCAGCCTGCATGGTTGTGCAAACACAGAGTCACATGCACTTGACCATCTCTCCAACGTTGAAAATGGTTGGAAATTGCTTATATTTTTTAATGTTTTAAGTCCATGTTCAAATGTGATTTTTGCTGCTCTTTCACACACAACCTACAGTCAGACGTTGGAATTTCCCCGGTGACAAGGACGAGTCCGGCTGCCTGTTCTTCCCAAGTCCTTGCCACACCATCCCTCCCATCCTCTGCTCCCCATTCCCTGCTTTCCTGCCAAGCCAACTCCAAAGATCCATTTCTAGCACAGATCTATACAACCGTCTACCTCTATGTCGAAATAAAACCTAAACAGCTGTAATCCCCGGCCTCTCTCCTCCCAGCTCCTACACTTCTCAGTGGAGCTATTACCAAACTAATTCTGCACCTGCCTTCAGGTGAGGTACCACACACGTTTCCCTCAGTGGTACCACTTGCATAGAAATATCGGTGAGATGATCTGGGTTCAAAGGAGACACATCTGAGTCTTTGTGTTTTGGCCTGGCTGATTCCAGAGCTCCCTTTGCAGCACAGCCCCCTTAGAGCTGTGTAAATAAAGGTTTGGATGGGCACTTCTCAGATCAGCTTCACCACCACAGAAGATGCTCCACAGCCTGGGCTGTGCAAGGTCAAGATGCTACAGCAGCGCCAGCTGCTCTCCCAGTTCTCTCAGCAGCTATGCTTCCAGCTGGAAGGCGATGTCCTCAGCCGTCACAAGTTGAGGTAGAGCGCTGGGGCTCTGGACCAAGGGCTTCAGGGCTTCATATCCCCTTTGGTTTTGTACAATGAGGCGGGCAGGACCCCATGATCTGCCTTCCTTTCACATCCCAGCAGCCTCTCCTGACCCACAGCAGCTTGGTGGAAAGCGATGAGTACTTTGCACAGGGCTCCCCACTTGGTGACGGGACTGCTGAGCCCCTGCAGCACTTCGCAGTGATACTTCTCCTTCTCTCCACCTCTCTCAGCCCTCCTGTGGGAGCGTTCCTCTAGCAGTTTATCACCAGACATTAATATCCTTCCTCAGGTGGGTGAAATCATTCTCCTTTGCACCCAAGGCGTGTGTTAAAAGCCAGTTAATCATCATGCCATGTCTTATTGCTCATGGGTAAGGGAAGACCAAGAGAGAGGAGTTGATGGTGCAGCTGAGCACAAAGCAAATGGATGCACTGCCCTACCCAGCTACCCGCTTCCTTGCTTTGCGCATCAAATACAGAAGCTCTTTTGATATGTCCCGAGCTGTCATCAAGCAGATGTCTAGGGTGTAAGCAAGCCTGCGCTAACTGAAATCTCAGCTGAGTGTGCAAGCTGGGCTGAGCATAGATGAAAATTCAAATATTCTGTTTTTACTTTATACTCATGGCAATTTGCACTGAACAAAAACATTTAGGTTTTTAAGTTTAACAAAATCAAAAAGGCAAAGCACTGCCAGGAGGGTAGGCAGTGCAGCGATAGTGGGCTGACATAGAAGCTTTCTTTCTCCTAGCCGTTTTTACAGACCTCTAGGGGTGAGATGTATTAAATTTGCTGGACATGCTGGACCCAGTTCAGGCTCTGGGATTAGTTACCATAAATCTGCATCCAAAGCCTAAATCCTGTCACAGAGCACGTCCATCCAGACAGTGGGTGTGATCTTAACATGAACAATCCACTGGAAAGCTCTCTTGATGGCCTTTCAGAAATAGAGGTTGCCAAGTCTAGGATATATTTGTAAATACGCTTTAAAACAACAACGCAAAAAACCCCACCCATTAGGAAATTAAAGCTTGCAATATCATTGCAGAAGGCGGCTCAGATTAGCTTGAATCTGTACCGTTTGCAAACACTCTCATTTACTGCTGGTGGGATTGTTTCATGAATATGCATCCATGTATGTCCTCTCAGGCAGCATCTTCAGAAAACTGTGTGGAAGAAGGGGAGAAAAGACACAGTTCGGAGCCTGCCTCAATAACATCATCTCAAAGCAATGTTGTCATGAAAGGATGTCCAGCCCCTCTTGTTCTGATACGGGCAGAGGATGAAGAGTTGGAGGGGGAAAAACCCAACTAGAACTCCCTGCAGGTTTGTTTAGGTTTTCAAAAGAGAAGCAGCAGTTAATCTTTATGTCATTCTAAAATATGTGGACACCTTTCTTTGGCATGTGTTTGGACTCAAGTAGACGTCGCACCACAATGAAGGCGGCAGTTATCTTTGTATCATCAGGAATGGAAGCAATAAGGAGCAGGAATTTCCCACAGACAGCTTGCTCTGGTGCAGTTTTCCAGCCCAGGTTTCTTAACTTAAGAACTGTGAGTATTTATAAGCCTCAGGAACCAGATGAACTCTGGGAGGATCCTCTGACTGTAACCCAACATTTTTTAGACTTGCCGGTGACCGCACTACACTGAAGTTGCACAAAGTCTGAAGTTACACAGTAGTTGTAGTGAGTCAAATAAAGACACTGACTTTCTTGATTCATTCCTGGCTAAAAGCAATCTCTTGTACATTCCTACCTTTCACCCCTTCTTCATTAAGTGGAAAATCCAAAGTTTCCTTTAATCAGGTTTGAGCTTGGACTGATGTGATGTTTACTGACTGAGACAGTGGTTTTCAAACGACGTCAGGAACATCTGGGCTCGTGGCTTGGCAGAGAGCCCAGCAAATTGCCAATCCAACGGCCCAAGTTCACAAGCAGCTTTGGGTCTTTCATCCTGTAACAAGAAAACCCTGAGGGCAGTGGAGGTGGTACCACTCTTCCCTGTTTAATCATGCTGTTTTACTACCTGTGTGCTCCATGGCTGATCTCTGCGTACTGTCAGAGTCCTCTGATTAAGGTCCTGCAGATGTCCGTCCAGGCTATGTCATGTTGGTCTTGTCTCTCTCTACGTTCCTGTTGTGTCCCACCACTTTCACCAGCTCCTGCTCCCATGGGTGGTGGGACCCATGGGGCAGATGGGGCAAAGTAAGCTTGTCCTCCCTCCGAGCAGGGACAACACAGAAAGCATCCCTGTGTATACCCCAGCAGGTCCCACCCTACCATGCTAGTCCCTAAGGCAGCCGAGAAACCTGTGCCATGCAAAGGGTTGAACCCAGGTCTCCAGCCTCCCGGTGGAGCAGCCTGACCAGAAGACCAAGCTGACATTTTGTCAGCAAAGACTTCCTGGAAAGCCCAACAGCAGAAGATGTTCTGCATACGGAAAGCATTTACATCCAATGCGGTTTATAGCTCCACACATGCTTTAAAAGCTAATTCTGTAATACTTGTGTGAGTCGTTCCTACTCCAACAAGTAGATCCATTCACTCCAGCAAATGGATAAGTAAGACTTCAGATGCAACCTAAGGTTGGATCTCACTGTGAGGGACCTTAAGTATTATGACCTGAGCACATCTAGTTCAGGTTGCATCCTCTGTAATGGGTTGTTGGCTGGAGCATGAAAGTTTAACGAGTGCTACTATTAAACAACGAGCAGGAGGTCTCTGTGTTCTCTACATATGTCATTGCACCATACCCTGCCTGGGGAAAGAGCGGTGCTTGCTTACACGCGAGTGAAAATCTCTGAAAGTGGAGGGTTATGTGGCTTTCACTGCACGGGAAATGGATGTGGAGCCGGTCATGGTTAAACTAAATTTGTTTGTCAGAAAACAAAACAAAACACAGTCCTTTAGGGATTAGCACCAGTTGTCTTGAAATGGTTAGTGAGGTGAGAGGGACAAGCAGCCAAGGGAAAAAAAACTTTCCAAAAATCAGTGACCAATCGCCAAGAGAACAGCGTGTCTCCGTCCTGACCTCCCGTGAGCTCTGAACTCTGCTGGCACTGTCCAGCCTCCTTCCCTGAGAAATGCAAAGCTTATGGAGAAAGTCATCTTTGTTTCATGAAATATTTACATTAGAGAAGGGAAGGTCTTTTGTATATTGTCACTGACCTTTCCTGGGGTGGGGGGGAATCGTAATCAGGTTTCACGATCACAATTTTCACAGCTGCACATAATAATTTGATTCAGGTATTTGATCCACACACTGAAGCCAAAAGTTGTCTAGAACTGACGATTGCTCTGCTTTCCCACAGACTGCTCTGCAGCGGGATACCCTCCGCCTGCCTATCGACTGGGCACGGACCATGCACGGAAACGTTTTGTGCTGAATGCTATAAGAAAGGGAAAAGGAATAAAGAAGTTAAATGAAAATGCCTGTGCCTGGCACTCTTTTGCGTCTGATGATTTTTTTTTTTCTTCCAAATGCTCACAAATGAAAAGGAAGAGCTAGTAGGAGTTTGGCTCCATCTCCTTTTCCTGAGACAGAGTGGGTTCTACAGAATTTCCTGCTCCTGTGCAGCTATCTTAGAAAGGCTTAAAAACACAGCCGGGTCCAAGAAAAATCAAAGGGCCATCTCCGAAAAGGAATACAGAGCTTCCAGATCCTCGGGTGGGAGCTGTGGCAAATTACATGGCGGTGGAAAAAGGAAGCAGGTTCAGTGTAAGATTTCACGTGTACGGCCTTGAGTGCCTCTGCAGTGCAACGGGGAGACGGGCTGGGGGTGCCTGGGGGTGGGAGAGGAAAGATTCAGGCTCCTTGTTTCCGCTCTAGGAAAACACGGTCACTTACTAATTCAAACACTGCCTTACCCGACAGCAACACGTTCATTGCATTAAAGGCCATGGTTAGAAGATTCGTCCCTCCAGTGTTGAAGCTAGTGAGACATTAATGTGTCAGCCTGCTTTGGCTGGAGCATCTCCCCCTGAGGCCATGCTGTCAAGGTACGGTGGGTCAAAATACGGCAGGGTGGCTCAGAGGAAATCTTTTATTCCCAAAAAGACTACAGCTGCTTGTCCTAGCTGGAAAACTACACACGCATTTGTGTGTGTGTACTTACCTTATTTTCACACCTGAGTTGGGTATGTTCAGCTGGGCAGCTGCAATTGCTCTGGCTGAGGTTTCAAAACTGGGCTAAACTGGGAGTTGAAATCCACCCCTTCTGCGACCGGCTCTCACCCCCTACTCACGCTATATCAGGCTATCTGATTCACGTCAACCAGAAAAAAAGGGCTGAGCAGAAGTGAATGAAGTAGAAACAAGATCTAAGATCGCAGAAACCTCTCAAGGGCTTCAATGTACTTGAATATAGGTTGTCACAACAGGGCAGAGACACCAAACCCCCAAGCACCACTGAATCCTGCCACATCACCCACCTCCAGCCCTCCTGCTATGACATAAATCTATTGGGTTTTTTTTTTTTACCAGAGCTGGGTCTAAAGTAACATCCCTTAATTGTTAAAGAAAATATATGCTACAATATCGGGAGTGTGTGGGAGGCAGAGAGTTTGAGTGGCCAGCAGAGATGTGCCCATGACCTCTGAGCACAGTTTGCCATTTGTGTCATTGTCTTCCCGCATTTTAAGCATCAGGGATAATCTGGAATGCACTCCTCCTGCTTTGGAGACAGATGGCAGAGAGGAAACAGGTTGGAAGAAAGGAATAATAAATATCTGAAGGTGAGTAAATGTCTTGGCTTTAGGCAGCTGCGCCTGTGGTTTTTCTCAGGGTGCACAAATGTCCCCACATTTACTGTGCTGAGTGGTTCTAGTAACTTTTTTATTACACGTTTCCTGTACTGTCTGGCCAAGGGTCAGATGTTAAGACCTGGGGGAAATCTGGAGTTGAGCTCTGCGTGATCAGGGCGTGATAAGGCAGATTGACAGGCTGGTTTGTGGCAGGGAAGGCAGACTTAGCTTGGCAGAGCAGAAAGGGTTGTGGAAAGTTTCTTTGTTAGCCAAAAGGGGCATTTATTCCAATTTTTGGACTACTCAGAAGACAGCTTACCTCCTTTGCCACATTGTTGTAGACTGTTGTGGACAGTAGCTGAACAGCAGCTGGAAATAATACACATAAACTTTGAGATGTCCTCTTGCACCCTTCCTCCCAGGGACTTGGTGAGCATCACAAACACTGTGATTCACCATTGGGGAGGGGAGAGATTTTTATCTTGTGTGAGTTACCTGGTAGCAGAAAGCTGATAGCAGGTCCCTGATTTGGAGGCAGCTATTTGCTGTAATGTCCCCTTGGGAGGGGTCTGAATAATGGCTTTTGCTAACAGCGTTACACAGCCACCCATCAACTGAAAATAGTTGGAACAGGGCAGCCAACTTCCCAGTCCCATCCATCCTCTGTCAGGAGGCAGAGACCTAGTGGAGAAGTCATGTGTCCGCTGTCTGAAGAGCATTATACACGGTGAAAATTTGAGGAGACTTTCTTGTTCTTCCTTTCTTCATGGGGCAAAGTTTGCATCCCAAACTGGGCAGTCACCATAGGTGGAAGAAGGGTAATTCCACAAAGCAGTGCTATGCAACTGTTTAGGACAGAAAAATGGAGATAAAAAAGTCAGAGCCAAAGTACACTCCATGTAGTTGACATAGGAGACTGAAATAAGATAGGCAGTTTGTAATTACTTACATTGGAATTTGGCCAGGACATCAAGGTTAACATCACAACTTCACAAGGACTTCAGAAGCAGCTGAGGATCTCTCTGAGCTGAGAAGACGTGCAGGGAACTTCCCTGAAACCTCCTGGCTTGGGCTGTCATGTGCAATGCGTGCAAGCTCTCGCCCAGGCCAAGGCCAGGGAGGAACACAATGGGTAGGAGCAAGATCTGATATATTTTCATTGACATGCCAGAACCAAATAAACAAACAGCGAGGCTGTTGCTCCTCAGCCCAGGGCTGTTGGTCTTCTGCCATAGAGTTGTCATTCTTCTTGACAGTGTGCATCTGCTTGGGATAGTCCACCTTCTCAAATGAGAAAGCATAAGCGGGCCACGGGAGTGCAAAAGGCAGAAACCGCTGCAGCCCCTGAGCATCCCTCACCACAGCAAAGAGAAGGGAGAGTTTAAAGAAACTCCACAAAGCCAAGACAAGACTTTTTCTTTAAAAAAAAAAAACTGACTTCAAGAAACGTAAGGGACATCTCTGGGCTTGTGCCATCTGTAACACAGGCTAGAAGTACAAGCTTCTGGGTGTCTCTCCAGCAACACAAATGTATTTTATGACAGCACTTAATTTGACCCTAACCAGACTCAGAGGCAATAATTTTGGAACGTTTCTCTCCAGAAGGACCACACCTCAAGTTTCTCGTGGAACTCAGCTACTTTAAGAGCAATCTTGTTCCTTAGGGGCTGGGTTCTTTTCTTTTTTACGAAGAACTCAGGTGTTTGAACCATGAACTAAGATGCCAGTGGTTCACCTTCTTGCTTTAATTTAAGCAATTTAAGTGGGCTGCAGCTTCACAAGAGAAACACACGAAATTATGGAACAAAAAATCAAAGATGGCATGTTGGCCATGACATGGGAGCAAGGTCATTTCTTGTACCCAATAAACCTCATGAACAGAGGGTGACAGAAAAGAAGGCTTTGGCAAAAAACCTATTGCACATGTTAATAGACGTATAGATGATCTCTGTACCAGTCAAAATAGGAAATACCACCCATTAAAGCTGGATGTTGGAATGCCTGAAAAGCTTTGTGAAACTGTGCCGCGGAGTGCTAAGTAAAATGGAAAAACCATCATTCCTAAAGCTAGTCTTTGGAGATTTCTGGGAAAATTGGCTTACCTGCTAATTTTTGCTCAAGTCTTGATGTGACTAGTCCTAACTCTGGCAAGGACTCTAATCTACTCACTTAATCTGGCTGCAAAGCCATGCCATATTGCAAAGAGCTGAGATGCTGTTTAGGTAATTTAGCTTCGCTTTTTCTTTCCCCTGTTGCAAGCTGAGCCAGTCCTTTTTGTTCACTTGAATAGCTTCTTCTTCAAAGAGACTGTGGAAAAGTCTTATTTCTTCCCCCAAGTGACAGATTTTTAAGCAGTCTCAGAGATATCTTGTCCAACAGAATTACCCTCCACAAATCTGACCCTGACAGAGCTGAGGTAAAGTGTGATTTTTAACCTCTAGCACTAAAACATGTCAGGAAAGTTGTAGTTGTGGCGGAAAGACCTTGAGGTGGCTAAAATTTATGGAGAAGAGACGTTAAAAGTTTTAAATTCCAGATGTTTGAAGCTCCAGCCATTTGGTGAACGATCATGGAATTTTGGACCATTTCTCAAGCACCAATTTCAGCCTCCGAAATCTATTCAGAATGCGATCCAGCTATTTAATTGTCTGTTTGTTTTCAATTTATGCCAGTAGTTTATTCATATCCCAAGACATAAGACTTTTGCTGTTCCTTAGAATCACTGAAGGAGGCGTATCAAGTGTCACATTTTTAAAGGAGCATGCATGATGTATTGTTACCAAAGAATCCCCTATAAAATGTCACTCAGCTTTTTTAATTTATTGAGGAAACCTGTGAGATGACATGATGCAGAGCTATTAGAAAATGCATGTTACAGTTAGAGTCACTTTAACCTCGTTGCCTGTTTTAGGCTAAGTATGAGGGATAAAGGCTGCCATTGAGACTATTGATTTCTGCTTCAATTCTTGCCTCGAGTGCTTACTTGACACTCAAGTTGCTGTGAGTGTTTGTAGGATGAGGGTCTGTAACAGCAGAAGCATGTGTTGTAAAGTCAAATTATTCACCTCCCGTCTCGAACTGTGGGAAAAGGAAATCAGGGAATCTAATAAGATGGGAACAGTCTATATCTAGATGGGGTATATTAATAGACTTTAAAAGGGTAGGAGAGTTAGGTAGACAAAGGAAAAAATATTTTGAGGAATGATTTTTTTATCTTTTAATCTTGGTAGCAGAGACATCATTCTTCTGGGACTTGGGCTCTTTCCCAGACCAGTGACCCGATGTTGTACATCATGGAAGCAAACTCCGGGGCAGCAAAGGCTGACAGACTTTCTCTTCTTGACTATCTCTGGCTGCCTCTGTTACAGCAAAGCAGTTTGCTTCTGGGTGATGCTTTCTCACAGCTGGTTGATCAGAGCAGCATGAGACGGCGCAGCCAGATCCGGCTTGCTTTGCCACACAGAAACGAGTGAGGTGGGATTTTTCAGGGAAAGCAGCGATGGCAGAAACACTTTGGGGTGAAAATAGATGGGCCAAATCAAAAAGTAAGTTCCTACCCTCCAGCGTTTTCAGCCTGTTTGGGAATGACAAATTAGAGGCATGAAAATGAGCGGGGACTTGACAGTGAGGGAGGAGGAGCGGTGTGCGATGGATGACTTAATAACAGGTTACACTGATGGACAAATTGCACCTCTGGACTCTTTGCCTCCTTGCGTCTGCAGCAGGATGCTTGGATCCTTGTCAGGGGAAACTGAAGGATGGCTCCCAGTTGGACCATGCAAATAATCAGCTGGCCCCAGCCTCCTGCACGGGGCCATGGACCTGGCAGAGCCCTAACCCCCTCACTCCCAGGGGCCCTGACAGCGGAAACCAAAAGGATGCAAGGGAAAGGGTTGGGCGGGCTTCAAAGGAGACGTGGACTTGGTTTTGAATTTTAACCCCTTTGTAGTTTAAAATTCATCCAGTTCTGCACCAGGCCAAGTTTGCCTCTGAGCAGACGGTGGGATCGCCTGGCATCAGCAGCGACCACCCGAGTGTCGCGTATAGGGATCCTGGATTTCTCTCCTGGTGGTCCTCAGAGAGGTAATTTTACATGACCCAAAAGCTGCTCCTGGGGAATATTGCTCTGCAGACACACGAAATGCAGTGCCATGGTGCCTGCAGGAGTCTGCCCATCACGCCGCAGATTTAAGCAGGTCTTACTCCAGTAATTCATTTATATTCAGCATAAGACAAGCTGTCATCATTAAACATCCCGTTGCTTTATTAAATAAGGCTTCCTAAAATAACCTGTAAGATTTTTACATCACAAACTGTCTTTCCTCTGTGCGGGGTGTGATACGCAACACTGACCACGAGCCACTGTAATTCCTCCTGACGGCCCTCGCTGGAGGTCTGCAAGACTTTTTTGGTCCTATTTCCTTAGCGCAACAGTTGGGGCTGCTCTGTCCCCACTTTCTCCTTCTCCAGTTTATCCCAGGACATTTTGTTCCCTTTGCCTTCCCAGCCTCCTCAGTGTCTCGCCATAAATGTTACAGCCTTCCCACCAGTGCTGGAGAGAAACAAATTAGTGGGGAAAAAGGAAATGCTAAAGGCAGATGGGTGCTCCTGGGGCCGCTGGTGCTCCCTTCCCTGGGAGGCGTTCACACCGCGAGCCCCCAGAGCGAGAAAGCTGGCTCCCAGCCCTGATGCAACACAAACACCAAATAATGATCGTAAATTTAAAGAATGGGCTTGTGGAATGACCCCAAATGGCTTGTGGGCTGGGGAGAAAATACGCCCTATAAACTTCAGGGGAAATGAAAGCATCTCCTTTTCACTGAGGTCTTTTGCTGGATTTTGAGGCACATTCTTTAGCCTTCAGCTGGGTATTTGGGGTTAGCACAGATACCATCTTCCAGTGACTGTTTTCTACTGGAGAGGGAGACCAAAGAAAAAAAGAAAAAAACAATTGTTCTTGAAATTTTCCCAGAGGAGTTTCCTCCCAAACTAGCTCTCATTAAACAATTATTTTCCAAAGTAAAATTATTCAGCAAAATATTTTCCATCCTTTTTAAATCTAGGAATTCTGGCTTTTTTTTTTTTTTTTTTTTTTTTTTTTGCACCACTTTTTCCCATGCACCCTGTAAGTGAGTGTGCTGCACCAGGAGCAGTAAAACCTCATGCCTCAAATAAGCTGTTATGTAGCTGCTCCTCTTGGTCCATTCTTGACTTTCCTACCTACTCCAGTAATTCTGTGCGCTCAAGATGTATAATAGTCAGTGACTCTGCCTTCTTAGTTAAACAAAAATTCTAAGTTATTTATTATTTATTACCCTAAAAATAAGGTTAGTCTCATGATCCTCTCTGCCTTCACCATCATTGAATTATTATTATAGTTAATATTTAACTGTTCACTGTATTCGTAATTAGGAGTCCCTAATTAGGGACCTACACTCCTTATAGAAAATCTGAGGAAATTTGGCAGATATTTGAAAGCCATCCCACACACCCACAAAAAATGGAGAATTAGGATTTAGGGGTGTAATCAACGGCAGCGAGGCAGACACACAAGTGGCTGGAAAGGCCAGGGCAGGACTGGCAAGAACAGCATCATCTTTTATGAAGGTGACTAGTAAATAGTAAAAATGCTATGCTCCCGCAACCAAAAAAAAAAAACCAAAACCAAAACACATTAGATGCACTAAAGTCGTGTCATTAGGCTGAAAAGTCAAGCATTTGAAAATCACGAAGTGGAAAAAAAGCGTGGTTGCCCAGCCCATTACTGTGGTGTTAATTAAGACCCTTGGGCTGGGCGCCTTGAAGACACATGGGAGGGAGTTCTTCTAATCTGGGATGACTGGTAATGACTAACGGCAGTAGCAAACCTCCAGCGGGCTGGCAGCGTTTTATAGTGCATCTATAGAGACTTGGGGATGGGGAGCCAACCAAAACTTTAATCTCTGATTAAAAAAGAAAATAAAAACAAAGAAGGAAAATAAGTGGGTTTTCTTAAATGTGTTTACACACACACATGCAATTGCTTCTTTTTAACTGCTAATGAAAACAGGATACACAGGCAGAGCTGGTACTTTCAGTAATAAATCCATGTACAGTAGCTCTACAATCCACGATTTCAGGCTTAGCGTAAGGTAGTCCAGCACAACTATGTGTCACGCACAGTTTAGAATAATGGGAGAGGCTCTATGGGGAAAGAAGTTTATTTTAAAAAATACATGAGGGGCCTGACAAGCAGCAAACCCAAATTGCATTTAATTCTGATTTTCTTCTTGTGTTTCAAGCAGTCAAATTTCTCACCCTTTATTAATCAGGCAAATAATTTTGTGGCTGAAGAAAACAGGGTCACCCTGACACTGACAGAACTATTCAGACAGGATTTTTCCCTTTCCTCATCCTCATGAATATGATACCAAGCTAGTTTGGTTCCGAAGTGGAGGGAGAGTGCTTTTAAAAAAAGGCTTTTTGGCAAAGCTAGTTTAGAATTTGTAATCTGATCTGAAGCTCCAGTAAATTAAATTTTTTTGCCTTCTTTCGGTGGAGAATATGTCCTCAACCTTAAAGATCAGGAGTTTAACGTAAGGCTCCATATTTGAATATTTGCCTAATACATAGCACAGTGAAACACCCGACTTCTTTTGCTGAGATCAGTCTGAACCGTCAGACCCATCCACGATTTAAATCCCTTCCAGCCTCACCCATTTTGGATGAGTTTCCTTTGATCAACACACGTAAGTAATCCCCGGTGTGTCAGTGCTACAATTAACCCACTGTGTCCAATTCACAGATGACGCAAATCTATCACAACGCTGCTTCAGGAACTTTAATTCAAGCTATTTCAACTGCCTGCTTAAAGCCTTGATGCAATTCTGCAGGCAACGAAAAATGCAGAGAAATTATATTATTCCCTACTGTAACATTTGCCATGTCTTATACTTACTGCATAAGTGAATGTACCCATATTTTTATTTACCGCTAGTTTATTGTTGAGGAGCGTTGGCCAAAACCGGTACAGAACCCAGCTAAATGCTGGGGAGTAAGATTTATTTGATGTCCAGCAGATGACAGATATTTCCTCCCAGGGTGGGTTATTTATTTGTCTGGCGCTGTTGGCATGCACGAGTTTCTGACTCTTGCAGGTAATTTTGAAAAATGTGGTTTGCAAGAATATGAAAGAAAGCAGCACGACTCGGGGAACACGCACGGCTAAGAGCAAAAGGTTTACCTACAGCTTTTAAAATGCTCGTTGTGTCTTTGGTGGAGGAGCTTGAATGAAATCATTTATATTAGCTGCAATATCTGGCTGACTCCGCTGATCTCCATAATCAAACGCGAGAGATTTGGAGGGGAGAAGGGGAAGGGGGGTAGGGGAAAGCCTGTATAATTAAAACCTTGTTCTAATCCTGCTTTGATGCTTTTGCCAGGACAGGTTGGACTAGTCAAAAGCCCCAAACATTTTAGGTAGGTTTTTGTTTTGTTTTTGGGGGGTTTTTATTCTGTCAGTGGCTGCAAAGCAGCAAAGTGGTTATTAGCCTTGTAAGGTATCAAGGTAAATATTTCAGATCCCCTGCGAATCGCAGTCTCTCCCGGCTCGGTTTATTTGTTCTTGTCAGTGGACAGTGAAGTTTTGTTTGTCGAAACCAGTTGGGGCAGAGAGTGACAGCACCAAGGCGCTGTGATTTATTTTCTGCTAGCCCGCCGCTTCCCCCGCGCTTCTTCCCCAGCCTGGCCCCGCGGCCCCCGCGGCCCTCCTGCCCCCGGGCCCGGGGTGGGGGACACTGCCGGCGTCTCGGGCGCGCAGCTGTGGGGTGACCCTGCACAAACCCCAGCGGCGCCAGGACTTTTCCTTCCCTCTTTTTTTACAGCTGTCTCGGGGCCCTGCTGTCGGCCGGCGCAAAGGAGCGACGCTGCTTTCGGGGCCACGGGGTCCTTGTTGTGTCAGTTTTGTCTGGGGGGGTCTTCCTTCCTCACAGGACTGGGGACCATGGATGCCGGTGGCCCCTAGGATGGGGACGCACAGGGTGTTGACCTCCGGTGGCACAGCCAGCAGGGCAGCTGGGGAAGCGGTGGCCACCAAGGGCACCAGGGCTGATGCGTGCACACAACTACGGTCAATCCCATCTCGTGAACAACTCCCGAAAGGGCTTGCAAAGCTCCATGGCTCCGTTGCCCGAAACTCCATTGCCATATGGCATCTCTTCAGCTTGAGGGCAGAAGAGATGGAGAGAAGTTGAGGCAGTCAAACCTCAAAATGCCTTTTTGGGGTATTATTTTGGAGAGGATATATTAAGAGTGTGGAACGGGTGCTGAAAGTAGAGCAGGTTGCTTTGCAGAAAACAGCCTTCCTTGCAAAAGCATTTGTTTAAAATATAGGAGGGGTCTGAGAGGAATAGACTTAAGGAAATAGGTCTGGTTTAGCTTATTGAAAAGATCAAACAGAGACTTGATTACAGCACATAAGTATTTTCACCGAGGAAAAATAACATATATTAAAGGTCTCTTTAATCTAGCCAAGAGAGGACAGATGAATTCCAACAGTTTGAAGAAAAAGCCAAAGAAATTGAAATTGGAAATGAAGCATTTCATTTAATTCTGTTCCCTTTGTGGGGAAGCACAAGGTTGGATAACAACGACAACAAACAATTGCCACAACTAAGGGTGCGTAATGGAAGTGATCGGGAACGAAAGCCTTTCCGGGTGATGTGGTTCGTCAGGGTCAGGGATTGTGGGTAAAATACAAAACGACAGAGTGGATGTGAAGCAATAACTGGAGTAGGAAGCCAAAATAGCGAGATAGCACTGATGCAAGAGCTCCTCTTGATTGGTGGCACTGTACCATTGATGGGGAAGAGCCTCAGCCACCCCCATGGCCAAGACACAAGGGGGTCCCAGGTGGTGACCTCCCAGGACCAGGTATGACACCCAGCTCCCTCCACCTGAAATACCCCCCCAGGCCTGGCATGCTTTATTGGATAGCCCAAGCCTGTGTCCCTTCACCCTGATGCAGAGGTATTTTGCAAGACCTTGTTTGCTCTCTTCTGGACTTCGCTGCAAAGACCTTCAGGTCACTGCGACAGTGAAGGGAGTTTCTTCTGCCAAGTACAAGCTTGGTATGTAGCAATTAGGTCTGTAGAGCAGAAAGGAGAATTCTGGGCATATAAAACCCAGAGCTGGATTTATGCAAACCAAGCAGAGAAAGGAAGAGAGCGGCCGTGTCATTGGATGCCCCTGCAGAAGCCAATGACTAGACCGATTCTTCTCTCCTATGAGGACATTTATCCTCACAGAGATTAAACTAAGGTGGAGAGGTCACTCAACAGTGTTGGGGGAATGATGTTTTTAGAAGACTGTTTACAGTTTAGACTCTTTCTGTGGCAGATACACCACTTCAGCAGATACTGCCAAGCACACCAGTAGCAACTTGCCTGATTTTTGCCCCTTTTCAAGCCTCACATTCAATTCTGCACCAAAGGTATTTGACCATGATCAAACTCTGCCTTCTCATTCCCTTCAGGAGGAATAATTCTAGCAATTACATTTTAATCAGACCTGTTGTGTATCACAGCCTAACGCATCTTCCCTGCCCTGTGGCTACTCTTCTTGGTAGTGGCCTTGTGTTTGTTAAAGAGAAAACCGGTATTTGGCAGACCTTCCTGGTCACTGTAGGATGGGACTTTGCTTTATTTTTAATTCAGGTGGTAATACAGATTGAACTGCAGCAGGGGAGGAAGAGGAGGGTGCCACATGGAGGGGACCTCCGATAGATGAGTGTTCCCCAGCTGTGCTGGGTGCTGCGGGACAAGAAGAGGGATGCATATTCCTGGTGGCAGCAATTGGAAGGAATCAGAATAAAGGCTGGAGCAAGCGAGGTGACCAGCAAAAGAAGGGAGGTACCAACCTCCATTCACAGGAGGTGCTGAAAAATGGTACCAAAACATGTCACCGTGCAGCTCTGAGCATACGTACGATGGTGTATTACCAATACTTCCCCCCACCACTCCCGAGTAACAGCTCACACCAATTCTGAAGTGCCAAGTGATTTAAACAGCCATTTAAAATGTTCAGTTCTGCTCAAAGAGATGGTGCTAACATCCCTTAGGACATGAATCATCCCATTGCACTAATGATGTAATTCTGTGTGCAGTGATAAGAGTTTATTAATCTGAGTGCCCTCTCCCAGCCCAGTTCAGCAAAATACTTAAGTCTCATTGACTGAAATGGAGAAAGTTTGTGCTGAAAGTCGAGCGTATCCTCTAGTACTTTGCTGTGCTGTGGCTTTACCTGGGGCTTATTACACATCCTTAAAGCTGTGGGCAGAACTTGGCCCTTCTTTCCTCATATTTCCTTCTCCTCCCTTCATATTTTTCATATAATTGCTGATTTCCAGAAAATCTGCTGGTCACTTTGTGTTCTCTTCTCTTTTGCCTGTTATTCATTTCTTTATTTATTTCAGTGCTTCCTCAACATAAATGGCAAAAACCCCACAAGTAATACAGAAAGAAGCTTAAGGTTCAAATTTTTTTTCAACTGAAAAACACAAATGAATTATTCTTAACAGCACATTCTGAAGTTTGAAATCTATAATTTAGCCTGACATTTTAAGTGTACATCACTTGAATTGCTGCCAGCTTTCTAGAGTGATTAGGTGACTTGAAAAAGGCAAATATTTTTTCATATGCTTCCACTGAATTGGAGGCTCTGCTGCTGAAAAGACTTCAATAATCCTGGCTGTATTTATTTCCTAAAGCCTCACTCATCATTGTCAAAATGTTATCAGCCATCCCCAGCTTTCTTTCCAGCCCAGAATCTAATTCCAATTATTAAAAAAAAATCCCTTTCTGGAAATGAATCTTCTGCAGTACTCTCTATTTTTCATGTAAGACTTAATCAATTATTAAATGGAATGTATTTGCCACATAACTGTTGCGCTTAAGTGAAACAGCTCTTGTGTGTTGGAGGAAGCCGTGGCACAGGGCTTCAGCACGCTTACTGGGGAGCTGGAAGCATGTGGTTCATGGAAAACTGCAGCAACACTCTGGATTTTGGGCACAGGAAGCAAATTCACTGCCAAGGACTGTACTGGAAGGAGCAAGGATGGGAAATAGCCCATTCCTGACCTCTTCCCTTAGTTGTGACTAGAGATGAAGAATTTGGTTCGATGAACATATCGCCTCCCTCTGAAAAGCACCAGGGAGATGGACCAATCTCGCTTGCTTGACCCCATCAGCAGCACAGGAAACTCAGTGCCGGCAAACATTGTAATAGTTCGTCATCTGCTATATGCTTCCAGGATCTTGGCCTCGGTTATTTGTCACACCAACAGCTGGGAAACAGGCTGTGCTCTCTTGAGAAAAACACCAAGAAAGAGCATCTTGTGCCTTAGGAGAAGGTAAGGGAAGAGGAGCCAGCAAGGGAATCTCATCTTCAAGGCGGCGGTTCAGGGGAGTGCTTTGGGCAGAGCCCAAACTCTCTTGTTCTGAAAGGAGTGCCTTGAATCTTGAAGGTCTAACAGAGTTAAGATGTCTCTGAGAGAGCCTGGGAAATCCCAGGTTTCCTGATAGCTGGGTGGCACCAAGGTCAGGTTTCCATATCTTGCGTAGTGAACTTTCAGTGACTTTCTGGATCGTGTGCTCCTACAGGCTGAACCTTCCCTGCCCGCAATGGGAAAATGGTAGCGAAAAAGTCAGAGGCATTGAGGCATTGAGTTAGCACATTTATACCTTAGGGGGGTTTAAGGAGTTCATGCCTGTTTTTACAGGGAGTTTTTCAGCCTACTTTGAACTACCTTAAAACAATAAAGTTCCCTTTTCAGCAGCTTGGTTTAATGGAAAGATTTACTGTATTTTCATTCTCCTGCTGAAAAGTGATAATGAAGCCAAGTTCAGAATTCAGTGTCAAAGTGAAGGTCTATTTAGGAGAATTAAATGGTCTAATAACATTCATGCCACCTGGATTGCTTCATGGGTAGGAGACGTGGGTAGTCCTTCCATGGACAGCAGTTTGGTACAAGTAGGGCACATTTTTATTAAAAGAAAGCACAAAAGCTTTGCCAATCACAAAAATAACTTGTTGAAATTAAGACTTCATAACGTACTGAAGGAGTCAAAATAAACCTCTGTAAGTTTAACACTTCAGCATTGACATATCAAAGACTCTTCTCCTGCCTGTGAGGTCAACACAGACCCACCGATATTGCTTGCATGCTTGGTCCCCGTGACGATCGTGACCTTCCTCCATTGACACCAGAGACTCAACCAGGGCTTCAACTATTCCTGTTAAACAATGGAAAGTAAAGAACAGTTACGCATGTGCGTATTTTAAGCGTGTAAACAGCCTTACTGGCTTGAGTGCAACTGCTTAAATGCTTGACATAAAGTGTGCGTGTAAGGGTTTTCAGGAGAAAAGATACGATGGCAAAGAATAACTCTACAAGCGTGCTCCAAGATTCTCTCATTGAGCAATCCAGTAAGCTGCTGTTTGCTTTTTGTACTTTCCCTCCCAAAAGTTTGTGCTAGAAATGACCCATTTTATGAACTGCTGTTTCCAGGTTTGAACCCTTTCATACCACACATAATGCTGGATAAGGAATTTTAGCTTGCAGGAACTTCTGCAACAGCGGCAACAAGAGTGTATCCTTTCAAAGTTTCCCTTGCCTGCTTGGTGCTGAAGGAAATAAGCAAAACAAGCCTGAAATTGGGTTTGTTAATTTTTTGACAAGTTTTAACTAAGCACAGTGACAGGGAGCTTTGCAAGAGAAATTTTAGAAGCCCAGGAACCGAGGCATAATAAGCTGTCAGAGAAAAGATCAAGTAGCATTCTCTAATTCATCTAACCAACATCAATGTTCCAGCTAACAGTAGACAGTGTTAGCCAGATTCTTGCCCTTTTTATCTATGAAAAGCTACATTTATCAAAATAAGCAAAAAATGTGAGGTATGGAATGCAGTTCATTGGAGGGCAGGGCTTTATTGGCTGATTGGTAAATTGAAACACATGGAAAAGTGGTACATGTAGAAACACACTGCTGACTGTATTACTCATTTTTTATTGGTTAATCTCTAATAAGAACCAGCTGGTAATAAAGGACGGAGTTCATGGGAACCCACCCTTTGTTGAAAGAGAAGTTGGTGTCAATACTAGAAACACATGAGCACAAAGAAAACAGATGTAATTGGCTTCTGGAGGTCAGGTTATGTAAAGACCCCGGTGCACAGAGGTGAGGTTTTGGCTGCAGAGAATGACAGGCTAAAATAGCCATTATTTCTGTGTCTGCAAGTGTGTGTGTCTCGGAAGGGGGTGGCAGTCGCAGAGACCTCCAACTTGGGTAGGAATTGGGGCTTTACGGTCACCAGAAAGCAGGGTGCTTCACCTGAAAAATGCACTTACCAAATCAGGGAACAATTGCTCTTTGAGGGAGGAAATCTGCAGCTTTGTCTTCAATTAGAGGCTAAAACCTGCTCTGAAGGTTAATAGAATTAATTAATTTTTGCTAGGGGAAGTGGTGATGAGACCCACGTTTGCCCGTAGGTATTCATGATGTCTGCAGGCTGGAGCTTCAGCACAGGTTTCAAGTTAAACAGACACTTCAATAGTTTCTTGCACGGTAATGTCTATTTCTTCAATCAGAACATAAAACTATCTCGTTAAAGCTTAAACTAAATTTTAAAAAGGGCAGGAAGGAGGTTTTTTCCTTTTCTCTGAGAGCATTAGTATACGTTACATAAAAATGTTCACACAGCAGGTTAGAAATGTAAAGAATCAATGGCAATATCCTGGCTTTTATCAACACGGGCTTTAATGGGACATTTAAATGAAGCTTTAGGTCTCTTGCACAGAAGGGATTTATGAAGAACCTCAAGGTAGGGATCTGCTCCTTAATTTTGGATTTCTCTGTTCTTTCTATAACAAGATGCTGAGCAAATGATTTGCATGAGTAATGTGGGCAACAAGTGAATTTGCAGATACAGTCTTTGTTCAGAATTATTTGCCAAAAATACATCAGCCTGAGGATTGCCCGGGAGGAGTTTGGCAGCGACGATTTGAAATCCAAATGTTGTAGGTGACATTTGAGCAGTCATGTGGTGGCGGCTCTGCCCTGCGGTTGGCTTGGTGTAATCCTCCGAATCAGGATTCTGTTGTGGATGTTTGTGGTTTGGAGTTCAAACTTCATTTTCTTCAAACGTTCTCCAACACTCAAGTCAAATACACTCTTTCCTGCCTGCAGGCTTCTTTGCTGGAACACCACTTGCAAGCAAATTCAAGAGAGACCCAAAGGCAACCAAGGTGAGATCCAGATCTGATCAGCAATACTGTTGTACATTTACACCACAATACCTGCAGTAAGACTCTTATTCTTGGTTTAATTCTCACATGCACTGCAGCAATGTCTAAAAAACCTCAGGTCGCCCAAAAGCAGGCTTTCAAGGTGCCAAGAACTGTGTCAGAAGGGAAACGACCATCTTAGCCCTCCTGAGATCTTTCCACCCTGCACAGGAAAGAAAAGTTGAGTTGCTCCATGCATTGCAAGGTGAGGTCTAGCCAAGGTGCACTAGCTAAGTGCAGGTATTGAGAAGGTACCTGGGCAAAGCTTGCTTGAGAAATCCACCTCAAAAGCATGGCAAAAAAATGGAAGAGAGTCTTCGGGTGCACGGCTCTAGGCCTGCACGATGACGTATTCTTGAAACAGCTGAAATGAGGGACAGATAGACTATAATCTGTATTTGAAAGGTTTTCATTCCGCAAGAGGGACACAAAGGAAGCTTTTTTTGGAGAAGTGTTTGCTGCTGTTATTTTAAAGTCTGCTTAATGCCTTAATGCCTTTCAAGAAGCAGTGGTTACCAAAAAAAAAAAAAAAAAAAAAGGCTGGGAAAGAATTATTAACACAAAATTCAATAACATCCCCCTGCTTTCTCCGAGGTATTGCCTGAGTGACTGCAACATTTACAAAAGGGATTCTAATCTGAAATGAATTTGCAGCTAATTCAACCTGTAGGCTAGTGACTCTGGGATTTCCTAGATAATACAATCCAGACAGTAATGTTGATGGATGTTAAAGTCTTGCCTGTGTAACTGTTGTAAAGCTCTGTCATAAGAACAAATGAGGCATTATTGCTTTAACAAAAGTAATCCCACTGCACCAGTAAATTCTGCGCTCTTTCAATATCACACGATTATTAGTTACAGTGACTTAGTGATGCCTCTTCCTTCAAAGAGGCAACAAACACTTCACCGCAGGATTTTCCATGCAAAAACCTCCATGCAAACCACTCTTTTTTTTTTTTTTTTTTTTAACACAGAGTGAATTCAATGTCACAGGTTTTCTTACCTAGATGGGTGAGCTGAAAGAAATGTGGCCAGTGCTCAACAACTGGTACTGGGGTCACGGGGGCTACAAAAACAGATGGTGATTTTCATTACTCTGTATTCTGCTCCTGACTTAGCCCCGTAAGGCAGGTCAGGAGGGGTGGGAGTAAAAAACTAGCCTTAAACAGCTAAAAGAGTGTTTTATGTTTGGAGGACACTGAATAAAAATGGTTCAGTGGCTGCATATTTTCCTAAAGGCTTCTATTGAAGCCACAGATATTTGGCTAACCTGGACTAGACTCTTTTCTAACATTCACCCTAGAGCTAATGTGTTTTATGGATTTTGATTCCTGGACCAAGTCTCACTTACAGCATCCAGATTTCCATCCTTCGCTTTGCTCTTGAGTAAAATGGCCAGCCTGTCTTTTTCTTTCCTAGGCATCCGTACTCTCCAGCATTACCAAATATTACATCCTGTGCCCATAATCTATTTTTTCATCCAATGCTTTAGTCATCCTCTCACATATTTTATCATTTACTCATCTTTCTCAGAGAGGAGTCCTTCCAAAAAAATTGAAGTAAAGCCAAAATAACTCTTGACTTTGGTGGGAGGGAAATATTGACCAATGGTGGGGAAAAAAAAAAAAAGCTATATTTACACACATTTTACTTTTCAAGTCCTGCTGTGATGTTACTGTTAAAACCCTTCTTGTAAACTTTGAGGACCACTTCTGCTGATAACTTCAGCATTAAAAATACCATTTTTCATGTCTGGTGGTCTTTCTGTTCCTAATGCTTTCCAGGCTTCCTTCTTTCCTTCTTAGTAAATAGCTGATGGACTTGAGCTTCCTGATCAAACACCTACTCATTAAATCCCAGAGGTTTTTGTTCACTTCTCCTTTTCCTAACGCAACCGTTCTAGATACAGCCCTATTCAAAGAGCACTAAAAAGGGGTAATCTAACCCAGTTTTTCCAGCTGAAAATTCTTCTGGCAGAAGACATTTACCAAGTGGTTGCAACTGCTTGTAGGACTTTCCATCTGAAATTGCTTGTAGGACTTTCCAGCTCTAATCGAGGCCTAGGATAGATTTGGTTCATGATGGGGAGATCCACTCTGATGCTCTGCTGGTCCTCAGCACGGTCCAGCTGGGACCAGAGCTGAACCTTAAGCAGTTTTGCATGTGTTGGGCTATAGCAAGAGCCAGAAGAGGCAGTGGTGTAACCAGTTCCCCAGCTCCCCTCCCTGTATCAGAGATGACTTGGCTGAGCAATGTGAACATGGCCCTCACTGTGAGTAACGCTGTGGTTTAGAAAATAATAATAATAATGTTGGACTATCTAGGAAAAATCACACTTATTAGGAATCTGTCTTAAACCTGCTTTCGTGCCAAAAGTTAATGAGGAGAGGGCGGGGAGGGGGACGGGCACCTGATCTTCCATGATTAATTTGACAAATGTCTTTCTGGCTTCTGTCCAGTTCCTTGTGGAGATATAGCTCTTGGATGCATTCAGAATGACCTATTTTTCACTACTGGCCAGGATTTTGCTGCTTCGTTGTTATTGTTGGACTCTTCTGCTGCTTTTGATATTGTTGTGCATGAGATTTTTGTCCTGTGGCAGATGACTGGCCTTGTTGTGTTTGAGTACATGACTTCTCAGAGCGCTCACGTGCTGATAGTGACAATAAAGCATTGCATCTTCAGGGATCTAGCCTCTGAAGCTCTCAAAAGGGTTTAAAAACTTTTTTTTTTTCTTTTCCTTTTCCCAGTGCTGTGCCCAGTAAGTAAGCCTTCTGCAGAGTTCCCAGGGCTTTATCTTACACCTATTTGCTTCTAGTGTGGGATGTTCATCACCAGCATAGGGCAGGAAGTGAAAGATGATCATACCCAACGAAAGCCACCAAAGAACCTGTCCCAGGCACATGGTTTAATGAATGACCAACATATTACCCAAGAACATGACCTCCTCCTCTCACCCACTTCCCAAACCAGGTCAGGTCTACTCTGATTTGGCTCTGGTTTCCCATGCCACAGGAAAGACAGAGCGGGAATCTCCATGTTCAGGTCAGCTCATGTCAGCTTCAGCCACCATGCCAAACTACATCGCTCTCTCATAGTTTTAAAAACAGTTTTGGAGAGGGCAAGCTCCCTGGTTCACTCCCGCTTGCTGTTGCTCTTCAGGACCGGTTAGCTGAACCCCATGTATCTTCTGCACCAAAAATATGCCATGTGCAAAGGATGCTGCTGTTCCTGGAATAAACTCCTGCTCAGGGGGTAACAAGGACACTTTATGCAGATAGCATTAGTCTGAGGCTCGGCTAGCCAATTTTTTGTGTTTTATTTCTTTCGGCAATAGGGGTTTTGATGTGTGCTGAAAATGGGTGTGGGACTTGACTATATGGGTTTCCATCTTGCTAAACATGACCACAAACACTTATAAAATATGTAGCGAGGTAACTTAGAGAGTTAGCAAGCAACAGAGAGCATAGGCTCATTTAAGATGTTATAGGCAAGTCTACAAATTCATTAAGCCAGAAGAAGCCTCAGGTAACAAGTGGATAACAAGAGGACCGTGGAGAAATTGTGAAATGTAACCCAGAACTGCTAGCTGGATAGAGAAATTAAAATATTTAATGCTGATTTTTCTATTGGACATGTCATTTCCGATTTACTAGGGAAATAGATCATTATTTATCGCCTGTTGAATGCAAACATGAAGGGAAGGCAAAGGTCTGTAGATGTCTCTTCACTTACCCAGCAATGTTGATGGCTATTTAGTCATGTTTGAAACTAAAATAATATTTTCTTCAAATGTTGCCTTTGCCAAATGCAAAATGAGCTGACATCTGCTTGGCTAGAGCTGGTGTCATATATGAAGCAGTGCCTAAACTGAACAAATATTTCCAATGAAAAAAAAAAAGGAAAAAAAAAGAAAATCATTAACCTTTTGTCATTAGCATTAGCTGTTCTTTGAGCTGCTCAGCAGTTTGAATTAGTGCACCTGCCAAAATAAGCACCAAGTGTTGTTACCCTCTTAGGGACAGCCCTGTTCCATAAATCACAGCATTTCAATGACAGCTAAATGTGTTTTATATCATATAGAGAGCCTGTGTTTATGGATGTGAGATAAAAGGGGTTTAACCAGTGAAAACAAGAAGACTACTGTATGCAGCCTGGCGCGCTCTCATGATTTTTTCCCCCTTTTTCTTAAACGTGATTTCTGTTGCCCATGCACATGCCTATCTCCTAATTTTCTGCCAGTTTTGTCTGTAGTTGATTTTCCTTCCAATTCTTTCTGTCCTGAAGTGCAGCACTGACTACATAATCCCAGTAAGTGTCCAGCTGGAAGGAAAGGGGATTTGGAGAAGTTAATTCTTTGCATGTACTTTATATCTTCAGCTGAAGACATAAAGATACAGCCTTATTGTTTTGCAAACATGTGCATTTTACAGAGTTAACTCTTGTACTATTCACACCTTGCAAAAATCCAGTGACAGGATACATCCCCTCCTGTTTTCAGTGCTCGAGGGCTTAATTCCTCACTTTTTGTCCACAGGCAACGATTCTGTGGTACTTCAATGTAAGAAGGGAAACAGCAAAAAAGAGATGCATTTCTGTGTGCAGGCAATTAAGTGATTTATTAGAGAGAACCAATCTTATACAGTCTGTTACCAAGTTTCCCAATTGGACAAAAAACCTGTTGCCTCTCAGGGGTGATGAGATGTAGATTACTGATGTTCTGAAAGTGTTCAAAGACCCTGGGATGTCTCAAGTATCTGGTGTTTACCCTCATTATTACAAAGCATCTTATAAGAAGAACATATTACAGTGTACATATAACCTGAGCCTGCTTTGCTATTTTCTCCTGTGATAGCAAATCCACCTGCATAGCCCTGACATCAGTTACCACTTGACCAAGGACCAACTATTGTAAAATGAAATGATTAATAAAAGGTTAAATACTTTTTTTTTTTCCAAATTGCCCACTTTTTGTAACCAGCTCAGTTTCTGTTTATTCCTTGGAGCTTCACTTTGTGAAATTATGGTTTAAGCCATCAGCTAAGGTAGTGGCAACAAATCCAAAAAAACAAACAAAAGGGTTTACAAGTAGTCCAGGCAATTCATGATAGAGCAACCACTGACTCATTATTTATAAAAAGTCTCCATGTAAATAGATGAGAGCACTGTAATTTTCACTTGTATTCCAGTGCTATATTCAAAGGCCTGTAATTTATTCTAGCGGAATTTAAATCCCTTGGAAAAGCATCACGAGAGTGCGCACATAGAAACCACTTGCTGTCTATGACAGGAAACAATCTCCATGGATGTCTCCCTGAATTTGTTCCAGAACAACATATTGAGCTGAAATGATCAAATGATTCATTTTAATTACAGTAAAGGTGGATGAATAAAAAAGGTCACATAGGAGGCAGACATTAAGTTAACATTGAAGTCTAGTAGAAGAATGAGACTAGAATGTAGAAGAGACGCATTTCTCTGTTAGAGGTTGCGTGTGTGAATTTGGTTAAATCACATTGCGGGAAATCCTACCCCAATGGAGTTTTGCCATTGAAGTCAGTGAAATTCAGCTGCATCTCTCATTAGCATAACCCCTGCTTTGGAGGCGATTTGGTGGTAAGGATCTCAGATGGGTTCCACACCTGGACTGAAAGGATACCATCCTCCAGAAGGGATAGGAAGATGAAACCAACAGTGACAGCCAGCAGATTTTAAACAGCTATGCTTTAATTTGCTCATTTCAGGTGGAATAAAAAATTCTGTGAGCTGGTATAAAAGTTCACAGGCATGTTGTATGGATGGCTGGTTTCCTCTTCCAAGAAGAACATTGCTGGGAATCACAGCCTCTGCTATATGTCATTCTTCTCTTGAGTAGTACTGTTGTGTCAGGAACACAACCCCTCCAGGAAAATGGGCACAAATGCCAATGCCTCCAAGAAATTTGCCACCCAGCTGAGCTCTCTCATAACAGTAGTGGCTTTTCTATGCCCTGTACTTGTCAATAATTTCTGCTCACGAGCTCGGCCATTTCTTTGTGGCTAGGGAAAGTTGAAGCCCTTTATCAAATGCAGCTCGCGGCTCTGACAGATTAGGTCTGCTTTTCGTTGGAAAGGCTTGCAGAACGCAAGGAAGTGCCTGAGCTGTGCCCAGTCCTCCTAGGCAAATGCTTTGCCACCTCAGATGTTAATTCCTAGAAACTCTATTGTCAAGAGCGATAGTCCTAAGAGTTCTGCTGAGCTGTGGATCTTGGAGAGGGTTAGAGACATTTTCTGCTGCAGTCATTTGGAACGGCTCTGTGTTGCTGCAATCTCCATTACAACACAATAACAGGAAACGTTTCAGTGGCCTCTACAGTACTTGGCATATTATTTCACTTTAATGCTCGTATTGTTTGAGCATTAATAAAACTGGAAACTGTGATATAATTAAATCCATTCTTCCTACAGAGAAGATGACTGTCTAAGATAGTGGCAAGAGCAGCAGACTCACATGTCGCCTGGAGAAGAGAGCATGTTCCCCTTGCCAAGGCACAGCACACACGTGCTTGGTTTTATATCCTTCTGCATAAAAAGAGCTCCAGTTGAGAGCTGGAGACCTCTTGTACCTCTGGATCCAGAGCTGCAAGACTTTATTGCTTGAGCTATAAGATTATCCTGTTAGACCAAAGGATAAACCGTTCTCACTATGCGCAACATGAGCCTCTCATGGGATAAGATTTTAGACACAGAGACCAAATAACTGACAGTGCCATGGCTCATTTGAACTGTCTGAACTAAATATCTGAAACGTATCTTTCTATTTGAGGGGCAGGATCGGGAAGATAGCAGCCTGGAAATCTCCGTGCATCTTTCGGGCACTGCAGCCCCGAACGAGGCACTGCTATGGCACCAAGGGTGCTCCCACAGCCAGTTGTGCACACACACCACAGCTGACCACGGCGTGATGCCCATCCCGCACCTCCAGTCAGGATCACAGGTCCAATCCAGCTTCCAGTTAAAGTCATGTATATCAGCATAGTAACCGATGATGATGTGATATGTTTCCAAACAGTCTGAGTCAGCAAAGTCTTTGTGTATCCAGCCCCCTTTGCTGTACCCTCAGTACTTCTTAGAATTGTTGCAGTGACCAAGGAAATGTGTTTCCTGTAATGTAATGAAGACTTTCCTTTGGCCATGCCAGGCATTCGCTCCTTTGCAATAGTCACACACAGAATCACACACAGAATCATATTAAGGTTGGAAAAGACCTTTAAGATCATCAAGTCCAACCATCAACCCAACACCATCATGCCCACTAAACCATGTCCTGAAGCACCACATCCACACGTTTTTTGAACACTTCCAGAGATGGTGACTCCACCACCTCCCTGGGCAGCCTGTTCCAATGCCTGACCACTCTCTTGGTGAAGAATTTTTTCCTAATATCCAATCTAAACCTCCTCTGGTGCAACTTGAGGCCATTTCCTCTCGTCCTGTCATTGGTTACTTGGGAGAAGAGACCAATACCCTCGTCGCCACAACACCCTTTCAGGTAGTTGTAGAGAGCGATGAGGGCTCCCCTCAGCCTCCTCTTCTTCAGACTGAACACCCCCAGTTCCCTCAGCTGCTCCTCATCAGACTTGTGCTCCAGACCCCTCACCAGCTCCGTTGCCCTTCTCTGGACATGCTCCAGCACCTCAACATCCTTCTTGTAGTGAGGGGCCCAAAACTGAACACAGGATTCGAGGTGCGGCCTCACCAGTGCCGAGTACAGGGGCACAATCACTGCCCTGCTGTTGCTGGCCACACTAGTGCTGATACAGGCCAGGACGCTGTTGGCTTTCTTGGCCACCTGGGCTCACTGTTGTAATTAAATCTCTTCTAAACTTTTAATGTGCCCTCTTGACTCTTGGTTGGATCAATACTAGCTAAAAGATAGATACCTTTTCCAGTGTTGCAATCTACAAATTAACTCAGAAAATTCCTGCTTCAAGGAATACCACAGGTTGTTAATTGTTAAACTGATATTTTTAAAATGTTGATGAAATTAAAACCATAAAGAACATCTTGTGTTCAGTAAGCCTTGTTGGAGGTGCTCATGGAAAGTTCCTAGAAACACTTTTTTCCGGTTCAAGAAATTATTAGTGAACTGGTTAGACCACAAAGATTCAAATCAGGAATTGCGAAATATTGCTATGAAATAACATTATAATACAAGTTTTCAGATTTAATCCCATGCAGTAAATGTCTCTCTGTGACCTCACTATACAGCTTTAAACACTAAAACAATCTTTTTGGGGCCATCAACTTATACAAAGTTTTCAGGAGAGTAATTTTCCTCCTTCTGTGTTATCACTTTGAAAAATGGGTCTGCATAGTTCACTTTCCAATCTAATTGCTCTTAGGGAAGGGCAAGAAAAGAGAGATTATAACAGCTATTAAAATTCTTCTCCTATTAGTGAAATTTAACAAACAGGAAAAAAAAGGTGAAAATTGATTTGTTTATGATATGCATATTTAACTCCAGTTGCAGATTTTTTAGTGCAGATCCAAACGTTCCCATTTCCCTGGAAAAGTTCAGAGCTCGGGGGAGGAGAGTAGGGAAGAGGGTGAATGGCTGACTGAGCTGCTCAAGGTAATTTTAAATCCAAATATCTGTTAGATATATTTTCAGTTCACACGTCTTATTTTCCTATTTCTTAGAGATGTTAGAGGGAAAGGAAGAACACTCAGAGCTTCAGAAACAGTGAGTAATTTGGGGGCAAGTGAGATACATCTAAACTGGGCTGCTCTTTCTGCTTCTGCAAATCACCTTCTCAACACTGGCCAGCTGGAGGCATTTTCCTCCCTTCTCACACCTATCACAGGGACTAAGGTGGCTCTGGCTTGTTTCTTCCCCCTCTTAACGCGTATGAGAAATGGAAACTCTCTATCCAGTATTGTGTTCAAATCAAGTTACACACAGGGGTGCAACACTGATCACAACCTCTGCCATTGATTTCAGTTAACTTGGGATTTCACGCTGAAGTTCTGGTCAAAAAAACACACTGATTAATTCAAGTTAACTGTCAGCTTCTGCTCCCTTCCATGGCTTTCAAGCTGTAGCCATTTCATAATATCTCATCCCAAACCTTTGCTTAAATGTCAACAGCTGCCTCTGTTGGCTACTGATCTAGTCAGAAATTAAATTCTCTCCTGACCATGGTTTTAGGGATGGCAGATATTTTAGACGGCTGTCATCAACATGTCTGAGGAGTTGGAAGTAGATTTTCTGTAGTGAAAGCCAGTTAAAAACCTGTAATGCAGCACAATGTGGATTTTCAAAAAGTCTAAGCGGTGGAAAAAAGTAAGTTGGTCCTGTTCTTGATGGGGAAATCAAGAGGAATCCAGGCGTTTCTCCTGACTTCACTGTGAACTACATGCGGCAAAAGGTTACAAAATTGGAAGTGGGGGGAAAGATCAGAGGTTAAAGAGCTCGTATTTCTCCATAACATGACCTTATCTCAGTGGCAACTCAATTCTCATGATCTGCTGCTGTGTTCTCACAAAGATAAGTCTTCTAAAGACACAGAAGAGTGTTTTAGCAAGGAAAGCAGGAGACTGCACTCACAGCAGTTTCTTTGAAAGTTTCCCCTGCCTGTGAGTTACAAGATACTGTACTTAAAATGTCAGATCAAGCAATCTGTTCTGAAAGGAAAATTACTAAGGCAATCACAGACCTTGATTTCCTCTGGACTCATGGAATACAGACAAAATTATGAAAATCGCTTGGCCACCCAGAGCCTTAATGTTGAAGTCCCAGGTCAAGGAAAGCTCCAGCAATTAGCCTGCTGCGCTAATGACATGCCTGTTTGATATAGTAGCTGAATAGCACCCTGATTGCCTATAATATGATTATGCACACTTTTGGGTTGCTTTAAAAAAATTTGATGCCTTGGAAAAATAGAATCTCATTTCTCTGGCATTTCTGAAAGACCTCTGTTTCCTGAAAAGCCAAGGGCATATTTCAGCTCCTTATGTTTCCACAAATATGTTATTAGATTCACTCACTGACCTACCTTTAATGAGTAGAAGATGTCATTGTTGAGAAGGATATTAAAATACAGTAGCATGAAAATGTTGTCCCATCACAAAGCTGTCATAATTCAAGGGGCCAGTTTCTCTTCACATCCCATTAAAAAAAAACACAAGGAGGTGAAAGAAGATTGCTCCAGGTTGGATATCCTTAACAATCCAGTTACTGAATACCCAAGATAAATTCTGGTTAATCAGAAAAACACTACCTTTCCTCCCCCTTTAAAAAGAAGTCAAATTTTGAGGTGATCTGTCATTTCCAGTAAGTTCAAACATGTTTTAAATTTCTTTTTTTCTTCCTGTGTGACATAATTCTTCCTTCTGGTTGGTACTAAAATGGGTGGCATTGAGTAGGGCAGGAGCAGGAGTAGAGTCAAAGTTTCTGGATGTTCAACATCCTAATGAAAATATTTGTGGGGTCATCCATAGCTGTACCATTCTGCCATGCAGGATATTTACAGCCACATGAAAAAATAAGAGAGGAAAAGACATCTATTCTCATGGAGACATGCAGCCAAAACATACCAAGCAAGCACGCAGCAAAAAAATGTTACTGCAAGGATGTGTCCAAAAGACACCTAAGCACTCATGGGTCTATGGTCAGAAGATTATTTGTTGGTGATATGTTGAATTAATGTCACAAGTAAAGCAGACTAGAAATGTGAGCACAAACAACTGCTTGAGATATTCAGTATTTTTGCAGGACATGGGGACAAAGAAGCCAGTGACACAGCCGAGACTAGAGCAGCACAAATGTGAGATGAAAAAGGGGATGGAAAAAAAAATCCCAGACCTAATTCAATATTTGGTTTGGGAGGTGATCTGGCTTCTTTTAATCTAGAGCTGTTTGCATGTTCTGACCGGTGGGACCATCACTCTCTTCAGCTCTGCCATAAAGCAGGGCTTGTAGCATTTGGGGCAAAACCACAGCGGTTACCTGCACCTACTGAGCGCCGACTCTGGAAACGGGTCAGGGTCCTCCAGTTTGGGGCATTTCAGCTTTTTTCCTGGCATTATGTCCCTGACAGTCTAATCTCAGGCAGGACTATTTATTGACATTGAAAAAAGAAAATCCCCTCTTTAGAAAGAGGAAAGGGAAATCTAGAGATGATTAATACCGTGGGTCTCATGTACAATGACTGCCTGTGTCTCACAAACGCACCAACGAGATTTAAAGCCGATACTTTTTGGTTTCCCAAGGAGAGGAGTGGGAGCTTGGGAAAGCTCCTGACCATCTTCATACATATTCAGGGTTTCTCTTTGTTTTCTGATGAAGGGATAGGCTCTGTCCTTAGACTTTTGAATGGTCCCTTGACACCAGCCCTGGAGATTTTTTTTTAATTAGGCCAGCCTGGAATGATTTGAATTTGGATCCAGTACTGACAGCGTAGCTCTTTGGTTTAAAAGGTGTTTTAACCTAAAAGTTTAGGTTTTAACCTAAAAGGAAGTGGAAATCTTATATAAATTCGCTTCTGTGATTTGGAAGTTCTTCATCCAAAAAACCTTTTTTTTCCTTCCATTTCTCCCTTCATTTCTGCTGCTCCTGGAGACTATCAACAGAGTTTGTCAGAAGGAAAAGGGGACGGGGGGAAGAAAACCACCAGCAAAAAAAGCACGTGAAAACTTTTAAAGTATCGTGCGCTAGACTTTCAGCTGGTGTTAATAGGTGTTTACGTCAACATTTAAATACCCTCTGCGCCACTTTTCAGATGCGGCACTAACTGCCACACCTCGGCTTTGTGTCAGCGACAAAGCAGTGGGGCCAGGGCGTGTGTGTGCCCCCCATCCCAGGGCGAGACACGATCCCTCGTCCCCACTGCCAGCCCAGCGGCATCCACCCCGGGAAAGGTCCCGCCACTCCACCACTGAGGGCTCTTGAGAAAAGGCTTCCCAAACCACCCCGATTTTGAGGGAGGACCAAAACAGCCGAGGCAAAAGGAGAAGCAGTCAAACCTCAAAATGAACTTTAATAAGAAGAGTGAGCCGGAAAAGCTAATCAAAAACATATGAAACCCTTGGCATTGCTGATTTTCTCTGTGGCTAGGTGCAGAAATGACCAGAACTTCTTTTCTATATTTTTATAAGACTTTGTACTAAAACATGGTCACTCAATCAGAAGGAAAGACTGCTGCTGCTCTCTAATTTTACAACCACAGTATTTCAAGTGTTGTTTTCCCATTTTTGATATTGTGAGGGGAGAAGAAAACAAAGTTAAAGATGTGAAGATGCCTTTAATGCACACTTGCACGAGTCCACTGTGCTCACTACTGGAAAGAGCAGTGCATCGGTAAATATTTACTGAGCTCTATCATATTGCACTTAGCTAATATGTTCACAGAAATGGACTCTGTACGTGCTCCTTGGGAAGATCTTACATACTCTGATTTCCCTCCTTTAGTCCTGGAGTCCATCATTAGTGTGTTACAGAAGGATTATTTGAAATTCAGACTAGCAAAAAGTGAACTAAAGAGGCTCAGCTGCAATTTGTCTAACGCAACATGTCTTATAATTATTTTGTCCTTCCCTGCTAATGACTTTCTGACTCTTTTCATCCACTTGGTACCCAAGGAATGTACAGCATTATCTGTGCACATCAATATTTTTCATGGGACATATGTTTCTGCTTTGTAGCAGACTTTCTTCATTGCTTAAAAGTAGCAAATAAAGCTCTAATAAAAATTGATGCTTGTATCCCTTCAACACCAGGTATAGGTTTTCCAGCCAGCAAGTAGGATTTCATGTTGGAATCCATATTGCTGGTGTTCCTGGTTCTCCACACAGCCAGGAAAATAAAATCAGGCTGTTGAGGCTTTGGAAGGGAAAAGCAAATCAACCAACAAATATTTGGAGAGGAATAATTTGGGGAATATTAGATAAACTTTCTTTCCTTACTTTAGTACAGGAAAATTATCTCTACTTCCAGTCTCTTTATATCCCTAATATTATTTCTGCATCTTCTCGGTCTCTGCTTTTGCTGACTCATCTGCCATTTGAGACTTTTTCTGTGCCTCTAACTCATACATCTTTTATTCTGCTTGAATCCATTTTAGAGCCCTAAACTCGCCCTGTGGGATTCATTTAGATTTTTTAAAAACACTCAAGCTCACATGAAACCTCTTAGTTAATATTTAATTTAGACTCTCATACGTGAAGACCCTCAAGTCATTCTGATTTCAAAAGAAAGGGAAATGTTGACACGGAAAAGGGTTTGCTGCTGCAAGAAGCCAAACGCCTTTAGCCTGCAGCAAAGGTGCACCCACGTGTAAGTGAGAGGCCAGCACATCTTGGAGCTGCCACCATCGACTGTAGCTTTCGTTGTCACTCTCTTATCCATCCTAGTACCTACCAAGTCTGTCTGCCAGTGCTCCCCTTATTGGATGAACAAAGCTGGAACATCTCAGAGAGCCTGCTCTACAGGATGCACCCTGTGTGTTGTCCTGCTGCCTTATATTTTCTGAATCCATAAATCCCCAAAGGTCCCCAAATTCAAAGTAATTTCTATGTTGGAACATAATTTTAACTCAATCCCATACTAGGGTTGATTTGGGAGAATGAATGCTGTTGTATGGCAGAAGCGACTCCAGTTTCTATGAAGCACCCACAGGAGACAAGAGAATTGGGAGGCTGAGGTTCTGCGTGACGTTCGAGGAATATCATCTCCCTCCCTGGGCAAAAGTCGCCCACCATTTGCATTACCAGGAGCCTTTTTGGTCCCCAAAGGCTCTTACACCGCTTACGCCGCCCTGCTAATGGAAGTGGCAGACGGCTCTGATGCGCACTCGACTCTTTCTCCTCCTCTTCTTCATAGGCAGGTTTTTGTCTGCAGACGCTGCCCGCATGTCTGACAACTTCTGGCTTTCTTGAAACTGTTTAATTTTAGGTTATTTAGGTTCATCTCTCGTCTCTTCTTCGCTGTGCATTTGCTGAAGGGAAATGAAATGCTGTTGGATGTGAAGGACGCAGACCTTCTAAAGCTCTGGTTGGTGCCCAGCAGATACTCCCCAGGGAGCTTTGATCCTAGTCCACAGCATGCTCTGTCACTCCAGTTCTCTCACCTTTTAATGTTATCCATCTCCATAAAACCACAAGCCCAACCTGCTGCTGCAGCCAAGGGCCTTTTCCAGCCGGTGAACAGAGCTCAATGTTGCAATGGAGACATGGACCAGCACCTCACATTCACCCTTGGTCTGCCCTTGGTCTGCTCTGGGGTTTCTGGCGGTGGCACGGCGAGGCTGAAGGTCCATGAGGGACTCTGCACTGCAGCAATACCTGCCTGCCCTCCGGGAACGGCCGTCGCGCTCCTCACCCTGCAGTAGTCTGGAGTTTACCCTAAAGGACTGTAGTAAACTCATTACCACTGTGGCTCTCCTTCATCGCAACTTAACAGCTTTTTATAGATTTTTGTTGGATCTGAGTTAAAGTGCTCGAAAAGCAGTGATGTTCTGCCAGTGATTTAACTCGAGCCTCAGACAAAAATGTTCCCTTTGCTCTCTGCTCAAGCCTGTGGACCAGGGATGTGTTTCTTTTTAACAGAAACACTTTTTTCCCCCAAATCCCTGGAGGAAAAGCTGAACAACTTGCTTCAAATATTTTACCTTTAACACACCAAGTTTTGTTGTAAGGCCAGGACAGTGAGAAGGGCAGGATTCACTCTGACCAGACTCAGGCACCCAGCTGATTTTGCAGCCATTTAAAATGGGACCGAGGAATTCACACCAAAGGCTGCACTTACTGGAAACCAGTCCCTGAGGGGCGAAATGCTGGTGTTCCTGCTGTATTTTTACAAGCCAGGTGTGCTGGCAAGAAAACTGCAACGGTCCTGGGAGGCAGGTAGCTTGACAGCTTCTCTCCAACACATCTTCTCAGGTTCGTGGAGCCTCTCCAGCCCCAAAGCAGTTTGCACCCTGGTACTCCCTGGTGGTTGTAGACTTTGGAGCTGTAGAGGGGATAGGACACGGAGCATCCTGCCTGTCCCTCGTTCCCTGCTCCTCTGAATTTGGGACAGCCAGAAGAGGATCAGTGCCTCTTCGGGTGGCAGGGAGTCAGGAGAGGGGTTTGAGTGGTCAGAGCGGAGCCGGGGGACAGGCTTCTGAGTAGTTACAAGAGACATCGCTTATTGGGAAATAGAGATGCCGAAAGTGCAAGGAGGCAAAGGCCAAAGCAAAAGCATGACCAGAAAGCCGTGAAAGTGTCTGTCGGGACTGGGATAAAGAGCTGTAGGCGGCAAGGAGCAGGACTGTCCCACGCACCCCCCTCGCCATCGGCAGAGCCCCCAGCCCGGCTCGTCGAGCCCCTCATGCGCTGCGGCGGGAGGTGCTGAGCCCCTCAGGTCACCCAGCCTTAACACAGCCTTGCACACAGCGCCGTAAAACACGCCCAGTTGTTTTTCCTATTGCCTAAGCATAAAAATCCCCTTAAAAAATAAAAAAATCATTTGGGTTTTATGGTCTTTCCACACACTCCTAACAAAGAACTGTTTCTTTCTTTTTTTTCCGGGAGAATTCAGGAAACTCTTGGAGCTTGTAGGGTCCGCGCAAGGGCGAGCATCTCTGCTCTTCCTGCCAGTGACAAGGGCAGCAGTGATATAATGAAATGTACATGTTCTAAGTGGGGCTTCTTCATTTTTAAACAGTTGCCAAAGCTACATAAATGGGACTCCTTCTTTTCTGACCCTTTGCCCTACTTCAAATGAGCTTTTAAACCCTTTGGAAAACATGCGGTTTTACTTTCAACTGCATTAACGCTCATAATGTGTTATTTTGGCTCTCCTTGTATATTCAGGTTGAAGGCATAGATTTCATAGATTTCACCTGGTAATGTTGACAAGCAAGCCTTACGCAGGGGCTATCAAGCACCCAAGTCAGCATCTTTTAAAGCTCTGTTAGCTCAGCTGTATTTTTCTTTGTGCACCCAAATACTTCTGGACATTACAGGAGTCTCCGCACTCAACATGCTCCAGACAGTTCATATATAATACGGTGAGTGTCCGCCAAGGGTACGGATGGTGTCAAAACTCACCTGGGGTTTAGAGCGCACTAAAGAAAATACTGGTGGCATCTCGCCCTGCTGGCAGCCCCCCAGAAAATCCCGAGCTCAGTACTCGTGCCAGCACACGGAGGGACAAAGCCAGTGTGTACCGAAGTACAGCAGACCTGTCCGCCTTCGCCATCGCTATTTATTCAGCTTTGTGCAATGAGAATTTGCATTTTAAAAGAACGATCCTGCAGCTGGAGTGAACTCGGGCTGCGATCGAGAGGGGAGAGGGCAAGAGGGCAGGATATTTCTGTGCTTTCCAGGGGCGTTGAGGTGTCTCTCTCCTGCAAATCCCCCATGCAAGAGACTTTGCAAGTGACCTGTTTGCAGATATCCTGTGCCGTACAGATTTTTTATACAGCTGTTGGTATATAGTGGCTTCCACGGTCTGTACTTTGTTGATGGTTTTCAAAGCCATAGACATGTGGCAGCTGAGTTGTTTTACTGCAAGACACCAGAAAGTCATCATGCAGTCAATAGGTTTTGACCTGATATATCTAAATAATGTCTTAGAGAGGAATTACTGAGTCTATTCACCCCACACATAAGGAACAGAGCTCCAGTGGTAAAATTGGATCCTCTTCTCCCTTGGCTCCTGCTATAAAGAGCAAAGGGAGTTTGGTTCTTCCAAAAAGTGGCTTCGAGCAGCTCAGCTCTCACCCACGATTTCTGGATAGGGTTTTTTTTGTTGTTGAACTATTTTATCAGTTCTGGTGAGGGATCTCCCATTTCTCTTTCCCACCCTCTACTCCCACTGAAGGGGTGAATCCCATTTCACAGCACTCCTTCCCTCCAGGCATCCCAGGAAAGCCACTAAGCACCAACAATTACAACAAATGCAACCAAAAAGCAAGGTGACATCGAGGGTCTTTACATAAGAACTTAAACTTAATGGGCAGGCACATAAGGTAGCCGCTTCCCTCAAAAATCCCAATATTTTCTTCACAAAGAAATGGAAAGGGGCAAGGAAGAACTCTTGCCAGAGCACATTTAAGGAGAAGCATCCTGGCACACAAACATTTTTGGGTATGTGACCAACTATTTAAAAAGTTATGGTGGATTTTGCTTCAGGAAAGCTTTTTGTTTCAGTCATATTTATTTCTTTGGGCTTAAGTAATAACTTAAAGCACTCCTACTTCTTCTATCACACTATTAACAGTATAATTAATTCTCAGCAACAGGAAACAGAAACCTTTCTTTTTCACTTCATCATCTCAGAGTCAGACCTTCAGTCTTCTTCCAGGATCCCTATCAAACAGATGGCTTTTATACTCATAAACATATTGAGCTCAATTTTCCTCCTGCTGAGCGAGAGATTCAAACAAACCAAACTTCCATACTACTGCTAGGAAATTCCAAACATCTAGAAATACTTTTACAGACGTTTCTTGGCAAGTGACTCTTAGAAATGTGTGTGGTTCGAAAAAGCCAACCCCAAAGCAATGAATTTCACTTATGAAAATTGCTGATTAAAAAAAATGGGGAAAAAAAAAGGAAGAATCGAAAATAGGAGAAGAGGCAGACTTCTATCTGGATAACCAAGTTTGGGAGCCCTGGGACGAAGCATTTTTTAGTTCATGCTCATTTGGAAGATGGAACCTTTCAAGCTAAACTGGATTGACTTTTTAATGAACAGTGTCCAATTTTGAGACAGCCTTGGCAAATTTATCGGTTCAGGGCTGGAAGTTGGTGGTTCAACCACACTTGGAGCTTAAGCCAGGCAAATTTTTGGTGGTTAAGACTAATTTTAGAGGGTGAAATTTAAGGGATGCAAATCCATGCAAGATAAAATCCTTGCAGATACGAAGAATTGCAGTTCGGTGTTGCTTTTTAGCAGAGCTCTCTTTGATTAGGGTCTACTTGTTTTCATAAAGACTGTTCTCACCACTGTTTACGAGACATTTATCCTGTTAACTAACCTCTGGGTACAGCTAATGATGACACTCTGTTGAACGCTGTGAATAATCCAGATATTTCACCCAGTAAATACATGAGACATTTCGCCGTCTGCCGAGGGTTGCGTCGGCAGACAGAAAACCCATTCCATCACCGGTGAACGAGGGGGAATTTCCAGAGGGGCTTAGCCATGAGCAATGTAGGGAATGGATGAGAAGTGGGGAGAATTAAAGAAAGTCAGACTGATACAATAACCACGCAGTCCAGCATTGGTTGGAAACCGAATAAAAAGTGCAGGATACGTTTTTAGAGGCAGCATTTTCTAAAGGCGAAATGGCATGCGCGGGCATGACTCCGGTGTGATGAAACATCCCAGTGCTAACCCCAGTATCTGAGCTTTGGGCTATTGGCTGGATGAGTAAGATACATTTAATGAGGTTTGGAAACCTGTGATGCCACCACTTCTCCCCTCTCGTTTTCCAAGCATTAACCCTCCCCGTAATTTTTTTCTTATAATCGCTCTCTGGTTTGGTGGGTTTCTCAGGATTCTGCATTTTCCTCTCTCCGAGCTCATGTTTGTTACATATGAAACCATCTCCAGACCCCTGGGAAAGGCCTCATAAAAATTCAGGAATTATATCATCTCCATGCTGTTTTTAAGGAAAAAACAATCTGGTTTTTTGGAAAGACTCTACAGAGCATTAACAGCGCTCTCTCATCCGCGCTCTATGTGTGTGTCTGGTTACCTTGCCCTGAGCCAAACAGCTTCATTAAATCTCATTTAAGTGCTGGCTGCGGTCAGCTGTTGTGACTCCAGCCCAAGTTGGAGCAGAAAATCGACAACCTTTAAACACAAAGCACAACTCATTGGGCCAATATTATTTTCATCTTCCTGAACATCATTGTCTGATCTGTACAACCAATTAGACCCTCTGTTACTCTTGGCCCTGCATCAACAAAGTATGTGTGGATCAGACAAATACGGGACTTCAAATACGCAGGCATATTTTTTGGCTAATACTGTCAGATAAGGCAGTGTTATCTGCACCTTTTCTCCGAGCTGGCTCTAACCCTATTGAAATTGTTCTATTTTACAAGCCATATGTCAACAGTACCTGTTTATGGAAGGTGACACCGTCTCCCCCCTGCTGCTGGTGTTATCGATGAGGAAGCACTAAGTGGGCGTGTGAGTATTTTTAAAGTACACTGCAAAAATAAAATAACAAGGGAGTCCTTGATTTATCCGTCTGTTAACAAAATAATGAGCCTGCCACCTACAAATGTATTGTTCTGTGCAGCATTCCCAGGTCTTCTGTACTCATTTTTAGAAGAAATCCTTGTTTCTTCTCACAAAAGAAAATATTGACTGTATCTTGGAAATCAAACAATTTATTTTCCTGATGTTTGGTGGTCAGCCTTCAGCTACAAGGTTGGTTTTTTTGTTGCCTGTTATGACAAGTGATGCTGGTCCTATGTGTCAACTGGGAGATTGCCATTGCCGTCCTCGTCGAATTCTTCTTTCCTGAAGCCAGTCACTAAATGTCTTGCTGAATGTCAGAGCCAGTGAGAAACCAAGAACTTCTTGAAATCCTACCTGCAGTGCCTGCACAAGAACCAGAGACACTTCTGTTATTTTCCGTATTAAGAGCCTTAACTGAGTACTTTATACTACTATCTCATGTACACATGTATAGGACTATGTATAAGCAGGAATGAATCCATTCCAGTTTTTAAAGAGTTGTATTTCTGGGCTGAGAATCAACATAACGTAGTGCCTTTCAAAGCAAGTTTTAGAATTGCATCAACTATTTCTGTCCCTGCCTAAAGCAAACAAACAGACAAAAATCCCAGAGGTGGATGTGACCGTCAGATGCTCATAGGTGCAATGGCACATGCTGGTAGCACGTGTTACCATGCCCTGTTCTGGGTCTCCAAGACCCTTATGGAGAAATGGGTTTCTCTTATATGGGTTCGTAACTGTGACAAAAGCTGTAAATAATTCTCAACAGGGTGTAACTGCACTTGGAAAATTCGGAGCTTCGCTTTTCCTATTACACGTATATGTGGGTGGGTGTATACAAACGTATGGGTGTGTGTTTGTGTTTGGGGGTAACAGAGCATTGCACATGCTGGCAGCAAGCAACAAGATAACACAGTTATAGAAGGCATCAAGTTTGCATTTTTGGGGTCAAAATTTAGGAAGAAAAACTGTGGATATTATCTAAGCAATGGAAGGATAAATAGATATTCATGTATGTGTAGGGTGCATATACTTACATGTAAGAATAGACAACATATTTATACATATGGTGATGAGATGGGTTAGAATACGATAATATATCACACCAATGCTTCCTTATGTACCCACACTTTTTTCTGAACATCATAGCCAAATGTATAGTGGGACTTCTACATTATTAATATCCCTGCTTAGCTAAACAAAGAAAAATCATCTTTTGACATACGATTTTGTATTCCAGCTCCACTTACTCCATACATATTTTTCCTGCTCACACTTGGGTAATTGCCTAAGCCTCCGTATTAAGACACATTAACTACTACCAGGAAAACGATGATCTTGGAGGTAGGGGCAAAACTACTACTACAGGTGATTCCAAGTTTGCCCAAATCTAAGATCAACAAACCAGAAGTTCCTTGACATGTCAGTGATACTTTAATATTAGACCCAAAGAAGAAGAAAATTAAGCCGGTCATATGTTTGCCAAAACAAAAAATTAACTTACTCGCATTTCTTTGCTTCATGCAAGATTGTTGATACCAAACACTCTTCACATTTGGCATATTTGATGATCAAACACACCAGATTTCCAGTGCCCTTAGATTTCTATCTGGATTAGGTAAGGAACTAACAGCATGGCAGTATTATTCTTGTTTTATAATCTAATTCAGTTGTTTTTATTGCATCTTTAGAAGAACAATTTCACCCCCAGGTGTGCTGGAGCCCTAAAGGACATTTACTACAACCGAGCATTCCTTCTGACAGCTGAAGACAGTGCATATAGGGGTGGAAAACCTTTTCATCAGGGAGTTCTGCTCATTTTACTAACACAGTGTCCAAATGTGGTTTTATAGATAAAATAATGCGTATGTGAGGTTTTCTATGGTCAGACAGCAGTAGCCTCTTGTAACATGCTTAATGAGCTAATAAAGACAAGCAATGAAGAGACCTGGTACCAGACATAGCCCAGCTGTCCCAAAATGATTCCTCCTCCATTTCCCTTTTACCGCAAGGCTGGGTTACAACCGAGCTAACGCTCACCCCAGCCCGAGATGAGGTTTTCCATGGACCGCAACAGGATTTGGGTCAGGCTCACAGTAGCTGAAACCAAGCAACTGCATTAGAGGGAGGAAAGGAAGGAAAAACAGTTCAACAGTGTGTGCTGGGCCAAATTCAAGAGATGCACTAGGGAAAAATCGTCCCGTCATTGCTTTTCTAAGGAAATGAGCATCCAGCACAGAGACACTGAATTCATTTCAGAATGGTTTAAAATCAGCTTTTTGAGGGGGTGTGTGCACATGGAAAAGCCCGTTTGAGACATAAATATATTCCTTTTGTTGATAGTGGAAGAAACACTGTTTCCTTTGGTCATAGCGAAGAGCAAACGGCTACTTTGATAGTCTTGGCAAATGAAAAATTTTATTTTTATTGAACAGTGAAGGAAACACTGCGTAACGCTTGCCAATACGTTATACACTACGTGACACGTCCCATCGGGCCCCGCTGCTCCCACTATGAAATTCTCACAGCACATATGTTTAACCAGGGGAGTCTCTCATCGGTCATCTCATGGGTATGAGGGTATGTCCAGGACAGTCTCCCTTGGCTCACGGCAGAAGGAAAAGGTCCTTACAAAAAGGAAGAATTTTTAAAAGCAGTCACCAAGGTCAGGGAGAGCCCATCAGCATCTGCTCCGTGTGCTAGATGGCACAGCATTGGTACCAAGAACATTTATTTGAGACCTTTTCTGCAGGTTGTAGCCGACGTGTTGAAGATGAGGGCGGGCGGTCGGCTGGTTGTGTGCAAGGCACAGCCTTGCCCTTCACCTTTCTCTGGAGGAAAGGACTGCCCGCCTCCTGACCCATCCGGACCGGAGCAAGGACTTTGGAAAAGACGATCATTGAAAGACGGCGTTGACGATACGGAGATGCTCCCATTTCTGAGCCGCTCAGCGCTATCGATAGCCCTCCCCTCCAGCTGAGCACGCGCAGGCTCGCCTCTCCAGGGAGATGCAGGTTATTACGTGCGCTGCAGTGAGCTGGTATTAGCTAAATAATCCCGGCTGGACTCAAGACAGGGTTGGAGGGACTGAAGAGAGTTGTCACTCCCAGTTGGCTCCACCGAGGGTCTGGGAGGGAGCGAGCTCCGGCGCAGGCGTGGTGTTGGTGTGCGTTCCTCCTCCCGCTGCAGTGCGGAGGGCAGCGGAGGAGGCTGCGACGCTCTCCGGAGGTCGGCTCCGTCGCAAACACTGGACGATCCTCGTGGGCTCGCTGCTGCACAGTAACCAACCTCTACTCTTCTCTGGGTTTCCAGGAAACTAAAATGTTTACTTCCTGCTTCTTTCTACATTTTCTTAATTTAATATTGATCCAGAGACCAGTGCTTTAAAACACCCGCACTCACCATTTTGCAATGAAGCCCAGTGAGAACCGCAGCAGCTTGCCACTGCAGCATTTCTGAAAGCCTGGGCTTTTCGTGGGGGAATTTCTCTCTCTCTTTCTTTCTAATTTTCTTCCTTCCTTCCTTTCTTCCTTTCTTCCTTTCTTCCTTTCTTCCTTTCTTCCTCCCTTCCTCCCTTCCTCCCTTCCTCCCTTCCTCCCTTCCTCCCTTCCTTCCTTCCTTCCTTCCTTCCTTCCTTTCTTCCTTTCTTCCTTTCTTCCTCCCTTCCTCCCTTCCTCCCTTCCTCCCTTCCTCCCTTCCTCCCTTCCTCCCTCCCTCCCTTCCTTCCTTTCTTTCTTTCTTTCTTTCTTTCTTTCTTTCTTTCTTTCTTTCTTTCTTCCTTCCTTCCTTCCTTCCTTCCTTCCTTCCTTCCTTCCTTCCTTCCTTCCTTCCTTCCTTCCTTCCTTCCTTCCTTCCTTCCTTCCTTTCTTTCCTTCCTTCCTTCCTTTCTTTCTTTCCTTCCTTCCTTCTTTCCTTCCTTCCTTCCTTTCTTTCTTTCTTTCCTTCCTTCCTTCCTTCCTTTCTTTCTTTCCTTCCTTCCTTCCTTTCTGTCTTTTCTTTCTTTCTTTCTTTCTTTCTTTCTTTCTTTCTTTCTTTCTTTCTTTCTTTCTTTCTTTCTTTCTTTCTTTCTTTCTTTCTTTCTTCTTTCTTTCTTTCTTTCTTTCTTTCCTTCCTTCCTTCCTTCCTTCCTTCCTTCCTTCCTTCCTTCCTTCCTTCCTTCCTTCCTTCCTTCCTTCCTTCTTTCCTTCTGTCTTTTCTGTCTTTCTGTCTTTCTTTCTTTCTTTCTTTTTCTTTCTTTCTTTCTTTTCTTTCTTTCTTTTTCTTTCTTCTGTCTTTTCTGTCTTTCTGTCTTTCTGTCTTTCTTTCTTTCTTTCTTTTTCTTTCTTTCTTTCTTTTCTTTCTTTCTTTTTCTTTCTTCTGTCTTTTCTGTCTTTCTGTCTTTCTGTCTTTCTTTCTTTCTTTCTTTTTCTTTCTTTCTTTCTTTTCTTTCTTTCTTTTTCTTTCTTCTGTCTTTTCTGTCTTTCTGTCTTTCTGTCTTTCTTTCTTTCTTTTTCTTTCTTTCTTTCTTTTCTTTCTTTTCTTTCCTTCTTTTCTTTCCTTCTTTCCTTCTTCTTTCCTTCCTTCCTTCTTTCCTTCTTTCCTTCCTTCCTTCCTTCTTTCCTTCTTTCCTTCCTTCTTTCCTTCTTTCTTTCTTTCTTTCTTTCACTCTGCAACAGCTGGCTCTTAGCAAGCAGACTGGTGCTTAAACAGTCTGATATGATGTGAGAAAGCAAAATAATCACCTGCCAAGGATTTCATCTTCATAAAAGGCAAGGTGTAAGATCAAGTTTCAAAATGCGTAGGAGTTCAGCACACGCTGTGACACCGGCATGAACTCTGAGGAACCAACTTCTGTTAACTTTAAAAACACAACATTCATCTCCTTGCCCCGTCGGACCCTGATTTTGGCAACGTCGGGCTCTTCTGCGAGGATAACTCAACAGAGAACAGAAAAGAGAAGACAGAAAAAGCGGGGAGGGAGGATGAACGTTTCAGAAACCGGTGCAATCCCCAAGCAGCTCCACCAGAGCTGTGTGCTCTTCTCCCGTAATAAAATATGAGAGCACTTCTCTTCTGCAATTCAGTCCAAAGTGCTAGCTTCACACTCGGTTACCCAGGGAGAATTTGACCACGTACACGGATGATGGAAAATAGAGAATAAGGGCTTTCTTCTCAGTAGACACATGAAGGGAGTGGGTTCCTCCTGTGAAGAAAATTGTTTGGACGTAGTTTAAGCCTTAATAAAAAATTGGCAGGGTGGCTGTCATGATAAAAACTCCCCTGTTAAGCAAGATGTACTTGTGTTACCATTCCAGCCTTGGAGAATTTAAGGGGCTGGTTTATTTTTCATCTTTAATTAGGTTTTTGCCTCATTCGTCTTGGAAAGATAAAATAGATTTAAGGGTCTCATCTGCTATGACAGTGATTTTTCTAGCTGAATAAATATTTACATTGTTACATAATATTTTTATTGGTTTAATGATCAATGGATGGATGGATGGATGGATGGATGGATGGATGGATGGATGAAAAGAACATTTATGGATTTAGTGAAAACCCGTGTGTCTTTTCCTTCATTGATTCTCTTAATTTCCACCTCTGCAAAGGAAAAAGCTAAACAGGTACCAAAGGATGTAATTCTGATTTAGTGGCCACCAAGCATTTTTTTCATCCCTGGATCCCAAAGCTTTCACCAAAAGAGAAATCCACCCCCTTAGCAGATGGGGAAAAAGATTCCTGCTGCTGTAAAAGGATTTGGGAGGCATCACCCCATGGATATGCTGGTCGTGCTCGCCACTGCCAGTACTTGTGGGGTCTGTCCCGCTGGTTGCAGCCTGCGTTGTACAGGTTTAGCCAGGCCATATGCACAACCAGCCCATCCAGATAAATTTTCCAGCACTTAACTGCATGTTTCCTGTGGATCGTCAGCATCTGCACGCTTGGCAAGCCGAAACACAGTGAACTCCGTCAGCTACAGAGGATGCATCGTCAGCAGGAGCAACGCTGCGGGCCAGTTGCATGCATGGTTGCGACGCAGATCAGTTTATTTGCTTTGGGCGCTCTCCGTGCTGGGTGCAAGGCAGGCAGCAAGGATGCTGGCTCCTTGCATGCAAGCTGAGAGTCACCCCTCCCTCCAACACTGCATGCAGATGAACTACCCCAGGTTCTTAAAACCCTGCTCTCAAAACTCTATAAATAATGATCAAGTACACTGTACCAAATACATCAGTACAGGGTTTTCCCCCTCTGCTCCAAAATTTCTCATGATTTCCCAAACATTTCCCAGCTACAATAGGAATTTCTGAAGACTTGTTTTTATATAACCATGCAGTCCTGATGGCTCACCAGGACCTTATTTCAGTAGGTCTCGTAAGAGTACGCTCGTGGTGGCATTTTGCTGTAGCAGTGATGGTCTTGGGTAAAAGACATGAAATTGGCCACTTCTGTTTCAGATTTGTGTGCCTGGAAGCTTGTCTGGGTTTTCAGCTTACCCTATAAACATATATTAAGAATTTAGCTCCTCCTATAAAATTTACCTGGCCCTTTGCATGGCAGGTATGTATTACAGTGCACCATCGGCTACAAAAGTGATCATAGTAATTAGCAGGTAATTACATGTATATGTGTGTATGCGTAAAGTGTATAGAGAAGTCTGATTTGGGCAAAATTTTTGCACGATCTTTGTAGGGTGTTAGAATGGTAAGAGATCCACAGGGAGGCAGTGATCAGCAATTAAACCTCTCCCCCCTCTTGACTTGTCTTGTCTTCTATTTTCTGTTTCCCAACGAGTACATTGTAATTACTTCATTAGGAAACTATCAGAAGGGAACAAGAGAAAATGAGTCACTTGCTTTTTGTCCATGCTTTTATCTGATTGTGAGAACTGAAGGAATTTTAAAAATCCTTTCTAGGTCACCGATCCTTCCAAGCGCTCATGCCCATCTTCCCTCCTCCCTTCCCCCCGACTCCAAGTGATTCTGCAGAGCTGGTGTGGATGCAGGAATCTACCCACAAGGAGTAATTTCCAGGGCCTGCTTTTCAACAAGAAAACCATTTATTTCCTTTTCATATTTCACTCTCTCTAGATAAGGAAAAACAGCTCGTCAGTACCCTTTTTTCTTTTCCTCTTGTAATAATAATTTCTTGTGAATTACATTTTACGTCTCCCAGGCTTTGGTTCCGTTCAGAAGTTCTCTCGGACTGAAAGTACTGGATGGAAATATTTAAAGACAAGGAGAAACATTTCAAATCAAACAAAAACCTTTTAAAACCTGTGTGTTGCAAAATGCTATTCAAGCCACATCTAGGTCTTAACTGACAACATATTAAAAAAATCGCTTAATATATTTTGGTTACTTTCTTTTTTTCATGAATGTCTGGGGTCTTCCTTCTTTCATTTCAACTTCCATGTAAATAATATGACAAAGTTGAGCCCCCAGATCCATATTTAAGCCATAAAATAAGTGATGTGCTTTTCAGAAAAGCAGAGCGCTCTGCATTCATGACCAGGGAGGAAGTTTTCAACCCAATTTAAAATGGAAGCCTTAATATTTTTGCATCAGAAATGTATTTATCATCTCCTGGAAAGGAGGTCTGGCACATTTTGGAGAAAGTTCCCTCAAAGAATGGGAACCGAGTCCCTTCCTGGCTATTTAATCACAGTATCATCTTGCCTTGGTGTTTTCCAAGTCACTTCACCATTGAGTTGCCAAAACATGTGAGGTCTGCCTGCCCTAACTGCTGCTTGGATTAAAAGTGATTGACAAGGGATACAATTAAGGTCTAATTCAGAATTCAACAGGCTTAAATTCCTTTGGTAAGAAAATACTTTGATTCCAGAAAAAAAATGTTAAAAATACTCCTCGGGATAATCACCACAAGTTAATATTTGAATATTTAAGTAGCATTACAGCAAAAGTCAAAAAGCAAATTAAAAGGAATGCTGAGCAGTGGCTGGTTACAGTTCCTTGAAACAACAACAACAACAAAAACATGAGGCATTTAGATCAAAATCTCTTTGTGTGCTTCCTTCTGTGCCGAACCGATTTACATATTGATATATACCAGATGTTTCAGAAACAAATGCTGTTACATCCGCTGATGGATTGGCTTCAGCTGCTTGCAAACGGCCACTGGAAAGAGTTCAGTGGGGGTATAATGTCACATTAGTCATTCTCATTTACTTTATAAGTCGTATGTTGACCCAACAGTACCTGAATAACTTTTTCACTGCAGTAAATTACGGATGGAAGCCTAGAGGGGCAGATGTGGGAAAGCGGGTATTTTTCCCAGATGACAGGAGAGGTTGGCTGAGGCTGGAGGGATGAATTTTTCTGTTTATTTTTACACCGGCTTGCTCAGCTTTCCTCTCTGCATTGGATAAAAGGCAGAAAATAAAAAGAAGCAGTCAAAATATTGCCCTCTCGTTCTGTAGTTGTTGTTGGTTTATTTTCATATCAGGTTATCCCGAAGCGGCCGCTACCAGCGTTGCTGGAGGAGATACGTGAACACAGGCTGAGGAGCTCTGGGGTTTCAGCTGATGGGTAGTAAACGGTGAGGCTGAGCCTCGGGAGCGTGTCCTGCACCAGAGTGGAAACTGGGTAGCGAAACGCTGGCGGTGATGGTTTAAACGACAAGTTTCTCATGGGCTTTGCAGGAACAGAATTTGAGAAGCAGAGGCCAAGGGCATAGACATGGACTGGCTGAACCTTCTTCTAAATAGCAACAACAAACAAACTGAAGTGTCCCAGAGAAACAAGTGAGGGCACGCGGACACGCGTGCGTTTGCAGCTCCTGATGTATCACAGCGAAGTTAAAAGCAAAATAACTCTCGTCTGTGCACAAAAAAGGGTAGAAATTCAGGGGCCTAAAACCTTCCAGCTCTGCTCCTTAGAAGAAAGAATTTGCTTAGAGGTGCAGCACCATAAATGTGCTGTGCAAACAACACGCACGATCCCGCATTAGAGAAAACCAAATAATCGGTGCCTAAGGAAACAGCCAGGATTTAGAGAGCTTAACTCCAGGCCCTGCTGTGATACAATAGCCTTATTAAGCGTGATATTTTATATACGATTTTAAGAGTTTGAAGGTTTTGCGCGGTGTTTGGGTAAGGATCAGTGGGATTTCGGAAGCTGTGACCTCATCTCGCATTTGATGCTATCGGAGTTCAGCTGCCGCTACGCGGCGAAGGGCTGAGAGGTTTGGCCAACTCGACGGCAGAGACGAGAGCAGGACTGTAAGCCTCAGTGTTTACCAGCCCGGAGTCTATAACTGTTTTTTCGTGGGGGAAGTTCAAGCCCACCCAAAGAGCGTTTCATAGCTCTCACCAAACCCATAAATGTTATAGCTATGAAAGGCCACATACCGTAGCTGCTGGCCAAGGCTTAGCTGCGTGGCTCCCTTCGACTTTAAAGCAAATTGAGCAGCTGAAACCTCACGCACCTCTTGGAAAGCTTTGGGCTTGACCTCCCCGCTGAAGCCAAAGCATCTGGAAGAGAGGAAAAGCTCCCCTGAGACCAGGCATGGCGAATTTCCCCAAAAGGATGAGGTCTTTGCAAGCTCAGGACAGTTCTTGCCCTATTGCACCTCTTTGGCCTCCTATTGATTTCCTCTACGGGAAGGGATGATTGGAGCAGCATGAAGCAGGGAGGACATCAGGGTAGACGTTGCAAGTCTGACTTGTCTATTTGTATCTGACTACACAAATTTGCATCCAAAAGGCAAGCGTCTGTGCATGGTGGGAATTGGGAAAGCGATAAGGAAGCACAACAGTGAATCACCAACAGGAATCTTTATAAAGCTCTAATTTTGCATTAAAGCAAAAGTAAAAAGACCCAAAGCCTGGGGATTACCACAAAATAGGTAGCCTTGAAACGTCTGCCTTTGGGTCCAATTAAATCAGATGGCAAAGGACATTTTTAGTGTAAGTTTGGGATTTACAATTGATGAGAGATTACACATGGAAAATTGTGTCCAGATTTATTCTGCCTCATAAATTGGACATTCAGATATGAGACTGCTTGGTTTTAGGCTTGCTTACAAAGTTATCTTTCACCACCCATGTAAACACATTCCCAGATTAAATCAGACTTGCCTAGAGGGGTGGTTTTTTTAGCAAATGACATACTGAACATGATGCAAACATGGACATGAAGATTTATTTCCCAAATAATTGAACAACGTCACTTGCTCTGGCCACTTCTGTAAATCTCAGAGTATAAATAGACCCAAACTTTTCTTAATGCACAGCATAGTTTGCATACTGTTGTACCTTTCCCTCTTACTGCATTCGTTTTTTAATCCAGAGTGAATTTCCGAAGCTCCTGACACTGGGGCAGGACTCCGGAGCCATGGCAACACAGATTCCTTGGGAATTTCTTAGTTTTTTCTGTGTAAAAGAGCTTCATATCACAATAAATTCTGCAGAACACTTGGGGAGCACCGGGCACATGGAAGAGGACAGCTGGCCCTGTGGCTGAGACCACGGGACGGTGATATGATGCTATGGCTTCGCTTCAGGGTACTGCCGCCGTTTTCTTCTGTGGGCATCAGCCAGTTAAATAACCACACTCAACACAAGAATATCTTCATCATGACAGAGGTTTTCCTGACATGCTACTACTTGTCAGAGGCCAATGCACATTATGTACAAAATCTATTTTATTTTGGTCTAGATAGCTAAATGCTCAGATCATTATCATCTGTCATATTTCTGCTATTGGATAAGTTGAGCAGGACTATGCAGAAGCATAGAAAAAAAACCAGACTTTTCAAAGCGTGGTATACATCTGCTCTCTGGGCAGAACTCCGGTGTATTATCGCTGAAACCTTTCTTAATTCAGATATACTTCAGAAACTGTGCTCATGGGTGTAAATAAGGTTCCTAAAACTGCATTAAAGAATTTGAATACCTTCCCTGTGGTTTGCGAGGGCAATCAATGACTGTCTCTCCACTGGCTTTGATGTCCATTGGGTCAGGCTGTAACAGCACAGATAAGTCAGGCTGCCATTAGTAAAATGTTCTTTCTGCCTGAAAATTAAATTAGCCAAGTCTGATACATTTTATATCCCTTGATGACCCTGCGTGGCCAGAGCAAAGAGGGAATACACAAGCCATCTGACATACTTTGTCTTCTGCTGTTTTGGGAAGCTTCTCAGCTGACATGAGAAGCAAATGTTCTACAGTCTCATGGGGTCTTTCTGGGGGCCGAGTGGTTTATAGCTGGAAAAAAAAAATCCTCAGCTGGTTTCAGTAGCTATTTGTTACCAACTTAAAGATCAGGTTCTTCAAGGTAAACTGAAAATGACAATTGGAAAATAAACATAAGCCACTTGGTGTGTGTCCTCTATTGGACTGAAATGTGACCCATGTGCTGAGAGGTTAAGGGGTTAAATTGTGCTTTTGGTCATTATAGACCACGAAAAAATCCTGGGTAAACTCAGAGCTCGTTGCTGTAACAGTGGGGTGAGGTAGCTCTGAATCCTACCGTGCTGCTTCATGTGGTCCTCTAATGATACGTGATACCCCGTTTCTTGAGTGTCATGGTTATCAACTGCTTAGGCTTATAAGAACTGACGTCAAAAAACGTTGAGCCGCCGCTCTCTTCTTGCTCTGGTTGTCACTCTGAGCTCATAAGAAAAGCATCAGGCATGTTTACACATGGCAAAGTTATTAAGGGCCCTCACAGAAGGATTTTAAAGGATGGAGTCTCACCTGGAAGATGGCTGGCTTGATCTTAGCCCTTTTCTTCTGGCTGGAATACCTACCTCATAAAAAATGAAATGGGCCCCAGAGAACATTTATGTTCCCCAGCCTCATCCCTCCCTCTGATTTAAACCAGCTCCTAGTAAGAGATTTAAGACCACCCTGAATATAGCTGCTTGTCAGCCCGCTCACTTAAGGTCAGAAAGCAGCATTTGGGCACCTGCTCAGTCCTATTGACTACTGGCTCTAAGATGCTCCTGTCTTATAAACATAAAGCACTTCCCTAAAATTGGCATTTAAACATGTATTTTTGCAAAAAAGAGAGTCTAAATATGGATTCATGACAGTAGTTGACCTTCAGATGTTAATTTTTGAGATTCTTTGCCACAAGCTTTAGGAAGAAAAAGTCTCATCTAGCAGCACATGTACTATTTTCCTTCTTCAGCAGAAAAAATCTTGTTTGGAAATTCATTAAGAGAAATAATTTAATGAAAGATAATGCACAGTGGTGCTTATGGGACCCAAGTCGTCCATCCAGAGATGTATTGATTACTGTTCCCAAGTGGGGTACTTCGAGCAAAATTCTGAAATGCATGTAAAACATCTGCTTGTTGTGGTCACATTTGCTTCTGAAATACTGGATATCTCCTTCCTCCAACTGTGTTTTAGAGACCTTGCTTTTTCTGAGAAGTGCACCAAAATGCAAGAATTTAAAATGTTAAAATAACCAATGATGGTGTTTCCAAAATGTTTTATTTGACCCAAAACAATATTTTCCAATTGTTTTGATCTCTCCAAAACTGCACTTTGTAGTGTCTGGTTTATTTTCCAAAAAAATATTGCCTTGCTCTGGTATTAGCTAACAGTGGTTAAATTCCGGGATGCATATATAGTTAATGTTTTACACATGAGCCTACTTGACTTCTTTTCAAGAAGAAGCCACTGCATCTTGGAAAAAATCATCAAGCTGTCAGCATTAAGTGTAGGACAAGTTAATAAAGGCTTGAATAAATCATGCTGAGCTTGTCTACTCTTCATGATGATTGGTGAAGTATGTATTTTCAGAGGTAATGAAATACGCACTCACAGCACAATTCCATTACTTTAACGTAGCATTGACTCTTTGTCATATTAAGTCAGACCTTCTACTTCCTTATTTTTCATTTAAGATGTGTGGTGCTCATTTCTGTAGCTGTTCAGAGCAGATGTGGATTAGGTCCAGGGTAGATGAGGAGCGACCGCAGTTAGTCTTGGTGTTTGTGTTTGTGTAGGGTGTTATTCCTTCCCTCCTTATCTCAACAAGGTGAAGGACCACATGAGAACTTGTCAGAAGAGCAACACACTCACGACTGCCTTTCTGTATTTTCCCTAACTGTTATGTGTGCTTAACACATTTAGATTGTGTGCAACAAAAAAAATTAGTCATCCACGAAATCATGTGAAATCACTTCAGGTTCTGGATTGCTCTCTTCTAGAAGGAGACAGCACAGTTTCAGAGGTAGGAACCTCAGTTATCACCATCTTTCCCAGCACATGAAAGAGCAATGCGGATTAACAGTGAAATTAGCCAAATCAAAATCAGGTTATTGAGCTTCAAGCTGTGACTTTGTTACTAATTTACAGAACTACTGCTGAGTTTATTTCTCCTTCCTTTTGGCTGTCTGTAAAATGGGTTTTATTCGCCCAATTGTTGGTCTATTTAAGGGACATACATTGTAAGGTCTCTTCCTCAAAGGGAACTTTGCTATTTTAAGTACAAGCATTAAGTGTTCCAAAACCCTTGATTTCTCACTGCAAACAGTGTCACAGCCTAAACTGCTTTATCAACAGGATGATCAATGGTCTCACTGCATTACAAGTTAAAGGCAACAGGGAAGAAGGCTTCTCCTACAAGACGGTGACTTTTTACTCTCTGCTACTATCCTATGATGATAAACCATTAAAGGGAAGACAACAATCCTACGCGCTACATCAGCACATGTCACAGAATCACAGGATGATAGAATCTTTGGGTCAGAAGGGACCTTTAAATGTCACCTAGTCCAACCCCCCTGCAGTGAGCAGGGACATGATGTATGTGAGCATGTCCACAGTAAATTACTCACGATCAGTAAAACTTCTTTGGAAGAAGTTTTGATCTGAGCCCAATATTTCTCAAAAGAAGACCTGATCCCACTATTTTTCAAAAGCAACATGAGCTTTCCTGAGTGTTTGGAAGAAGCATCTTTCCCCCATGGCAAACAAGAATGAAGCAATCAGTATCTGGAGAGTCAAAAACAGAGATTAAACACAGTTTGGAAATCATTCAGTGTGCTCATTATTTCAAAATTCGTTCAGTGAGGAGCTGTATAAATAAGAATGGCCAGTTTTTAAGTGGAGGAGTAGGCTTCTCTGTAACAATATAAAAATGAAGTGCAGTAGCGTGACCTTTTCAGGATGGATCTAAACTTCCTCTAGCCCCCCCGGGCTATCTCATATCTCTGTGGTTCTCATTACCCAGAGCTCTGCTCCCAGAAACATTCGCTTTCAAATGGGTGGGTATTGTTAGCTTTCCTCTCTTTGGGGTGACTGCCTTTAGAGGTCCAACCAAGCTCCTTTTCAGTTCTGCCACTGTCTTTCCTTGCACAATTGTTTAAGATAGACTGTTTTCCTTTTTCAGGTCGAAGGCGGTTGTATATTTAAATTTCTCACGCCTGTTAAAGCTTTAGAAGGTATCATTTACAAAGTCAATACCCGGGAATGGAAAACATCTTATAAAGTTTCAAACAAATTCTGGCCATATTTAGAAGGCAGTGTGTGACTTTGCTCTCCATCTATAAACTACATACTAATAGAAAGGGTTTGCTACATCTCGATCCTGCCCCACGAGCCTTGGCTGTGATTGTAGATAAGTCTCGGCCGAGCAAGGAGCCGGCAATTGGCTTACGTTGCACGTTATACCCTCTAACCTCTGACATGGCAAACATACGATAACAAGCATGAGTGAGCTCCCAGAGGGACGGTGCTAAGGGCTGCGGTGGATTAAACGTTCTCAAGCATGACTTCTTCCAAAGGCAAGAGCAGGGGAAGAGCTCAAAGCAAGAGGCAGAGACTGCCGATTAAGGGCCTTGAAGGATTTTCCAATCCCATCTTGTCGAGCTACTTGCTGCATAACCACCCAAAATCTGCTTTGACAGAAGATCAAGCTTGCTATTTAAAGATCAGCAACAGTGGAGAAAGGCTGAAAGATATTTGTTTCACTTTGTCCTTTCACTCAAGCTGGATTTTTTTGCTAATGTTTTAGGAATGTTTCCTTATCAGGATTATAAAAAATAAATATAGCCAACATTTTGGCAGTCAAAAAGAACAATATAGATTAGAAAATAATCTAGTACCCCTATTTCATTAATTAATCTAGATTGCCCGATCTTATGAGCAATTATCCATGTGACTAATTCTCCTGTGTGAAGATCTTTGTCGAAATCAATGGAAATTTTGGCATAAGCAAAGTTACTCACATATCTTCAGATTCAGAGCTTAATTTCCTCATGTTAAATTTAAGAACAGATTGTTTCCTTTAAAACTTATTTTTCACTAAAAAACAGTTCTCCTCTTCAGAGGAGAAAGTTAAATGGAAATATTGCAGTTTGATGAATATTCCCTGCGTCCCTGAAGTACGCGTTAATGGAAGGATTTTCTTACATGGAGCTCCCCCACCAGCCTTAACTGTGATTATAAGCAATTCTCAGTAGAGTTATGAGTTGGTGACCAGCTCATACATGACTCTTCTTGACCATTTTTATAAGCTTTTAGATCTACATAGGTCCACTGAAACCAAAGGATCTCCATCAATTCCCACCAGGCAGTTATGGGGTGATACAATGAAAGGCTGGTAGCCTAACAAATGGGGAAAACCAAGAAAACAAAACTTGTAAAACAAACTGATGAAATATGTACAAAGCTAAAAATGAACAGATGAAAGCTGCATAATTAATAAATCAATCAAGCAAATCACCCAAAGCACAATATTTACCCACGATATTACAGGAAATTAGAATTTCTGCTAAATCCACCAGAGACATTGCAATGGCTACTGATATAATTTAGATTATGTTTGGATATTAGGGTGATAGACAGGTACACAACCCCTGGGTTTATAGGTTCAAACACTCTAAAGATGAGAATTTGGGTGATCTGGGTTTTCTGCTATTTCATTTGAGAATAATGCTACCGTAGCTACTCTTAAATATGCCCTCTGACATTGTAAAGGAGAACAGAATAATAAGCTTTATATTATGAACCGGAGCGTCATGTCATGAGCTTCATGTTTCACAAAGGGTTCCAGAAACCTGGACTGGTTACTGAGTACTGTTCTATGACAACTTATTAACACTTCTAGGTATGAATGCTTAAGGCAAAACAGAAATGAGAAGCATGACCCCGCTCACTAACAATCTCCGCACTCGGATACCAAGCTGATGATTTCAGTACAGCCTTTCTATGTGGAATTCTGTGATACTTCAGCTTAAAGAAAGAAAAACAAATTTAAAAGTCACCTAACAATAAAAGGAGGTTAGACAGGATTATTATAAGGTCCCACCTGACTTGGAAATGTATAACTCTATGTATGTGTTTGTATAATTTTAGAATTTTTGTGAAGTCTAAAGGCACATTTTAAGATAAGCGCTATGAACATTTGGCTAGCCTCTTTTAAACATGCTGTAAGATTTTTGGACATAGCATGTATTTATAAACCACAAAAAATACATTCTATCTCTTGTTTTGTCTCAACATTATTGTAAGATGGTTAGCTACATTGAGAATGTTTAGAAGAAACTTTTTGGAGGATAGAGCTGGGAGTAGCATGTTCACCTCACTGTGGGACACCTTTTTACTTTCATTGATGCAGGATTTCTGTGGTTAAAACCAACGAGAATCACCTGAGAAGTGACAGCAGTTCCTATTTAAACTGCAAAGCTGTATTTCAAAACTTTCTCTGTCCCAGCGTGGCAGAGTAATACAGATGCTTTTGGGGCTCTCCAGCATTTTCACAGAGAGACTATTAACTTGGATCCAAAACTGCGTTTGGCCAGACATTTCAAGTCCACGGAGAAAAGATCTGAAAAGCTTTATCTGAGCCTGATAACCATCACAGCTGAAGTATGGCTTTACTCCTGATTTACATCATTGCAGAGGAAAGGAGAACCAATACCATTATGCATAAAGTTCTAACAAAGTGAAACCGAATAAATCCTTAAGACGCCTTCAGCTTGTTTGTTTGCTTGTTGTCCGATGACATCAATCGAATGCCCAGTTTATCTTTATTTTTACTTGAAATGGATCCTTGTCAGGATCCATTTGCCAGAGTTGTGCCAAAGGCATGTAGCAAAACCACATAAAATACATCCAGTTTGATGTTTTCTTTGTAAATGCTCTAAAATGAGCTTGACTCTGTCCCAAAGGATCATTAAAGTTCCTGAACTTTCTGGGGCAAGCACAACCAAGTTCAAAGCAAATCTGGGGTTGATTTATGGTTCTGATTGGAGACCAAGGGAAAGTCAAATCTACAGTCTGAGTTTTACATTGAGTTTCTTGCGCGCTTTCAGTCTGAAACTTGAAGTAAACATCAGGGGGTTGGAAGTCCTCGAACGCTGAAACCATTGCTGGTACGATGCTCAGCTGGTGAAAGCTGGCACAGCTCGGCGCACTCCCTGGCAGTCTACACATGCTGAAGACTTTGCTCCAGTGCCAAATGAAGCAGTAGGTTTTGTTGCTTTCTGTTAGGAGTGTTTAAAAGATTAATAAAATGACATTGGAACATGGCTAAATAGTTTCTCTAGAGATAAGCTGGCGGTATTTATAGGCGTTGGGCTGGTAGAACATAAGCTCCCAACCACTCAAAGCATTTTGAAACACCGCAGGCTGAAGCAAAGAGCAATAATTACTACCAGAGTCGTGGTGATGAGACAATTGTGCCTGGTAAAAGGGTCGCAACCATCCTGAAAAATGCAGGAGTGTTTTGGGAACACCATTTCGCCATTTTGAGATGTAGGTGACAAATGTGTAGGACTTAGCGAGTGACTCGGGAAGTAGGTGCTTTGCTGTTGTCACTTTTTATGGATGGCTGTCATTGAGAACAATTGCTCTAGCAGGAGCCATTGGGAGGGGAACCAAGTGGAAATATCACATCACAGCCAGTGTTTGCCGTTAGTCTGAAGCCTCAGTGCCTTGCCATGACTTCATGGACAGAAAGTGCATATAACAAAAGAACAATGAATTTAGGCTTGGAAGAGTAATCCTTGTTCGAGTGCATAATAGTGCTTATTGGACAATGAACTCCATGTAAGATCATGGAAAAACCATTGTTGAAGGTCTGGAATACCTTTTTGCTGCCAACCCTGGCCCAGATTATTGTAGATTATATTTCAAACAGTTTCTGAGAGTTTGAATGTTTAGTTTGTTTCAGCAGGAACCACCCCTCTGTCAATGATTTTCTGCTAATTCTGATCTTTGCTTTGCTCCAACCTTCATATCCCGAGATGAGTTAATTCTAAGCCAATGAGCTTGAATCAGTGTTTATCTTGGAAAAAAATGTTCCAAATCACCAGCATTTCCCTTGCCACGAGTGCAGTTGTGTAGCACAATGAGGAAGTCTGTTTGAAGGAACTGTCTGCTCCTACAGGGTTGTCCCTGGGGAAGACAGCCACGGCTCAAGCCCAGGAGTGAACTCACTCTCAAGAGTGCAGAGCTGCTCGGCGTCAAGGCCACACGTGAAGGGGTTGCCATAGCCTACGAAGAGTCATTGTATAAAGCCATCCAAGTCAGCCTAGGATCCTACAAATCAGATGGGTAAATAAAGAACCTGTCGTATGATAGGCTTAGGGCTCAATCCTCACTTTGAGTTGAAGAGATCTGAGATCTCTTCACTCTTAGATTTGCTCGTGCAGCATGGTGAAATACAAGAATGGGATTTCCAAGTTGTAGCTTAATGGGGAACTCAGTAGCTAGAGTTGCTTTTCATTCTTTTTTCTTTCCCTCCCTTAAAAAATTCCATCCGAGACTGACACAGCTTTTGAAGAAGTTGCTGTCTGTTCAAAATCTCCCTAACCAGTCCTGTTCACCTGTAGGAAAGGACAGTTAGGAACAGCCACCTTTCCAAGAGACTCTATGGTTCAGCTGTAGATGGACCCCCATAGCCTACATCCGCATTTCACTGGTGGTGTTACAGCAAGACAGGTGAGCTTGTACTGTGATGCGGGAGCAGGTGATGGGCTAAAAGGAAACAAGTGACTTTTTAGTTTACCTTTGCTCCAGGAAATCCATGCCTTGCTGCAGGTTTTAAGAGCTCCTATAGGCATGTACGTCCTTCAGCATTTCCGTCAGTTCCCAGTATTTAAATTAAGGCTGACAAAATTCCTGTAATTCACCCAGACCTCTGCCATCCACTAAAAAATAGTGTGGGGGAGAAGGAACAGGAGCAAGGGGGGGCACATCATAAAGCCTTGCGTATGCCAGACGTGGATCAGTGCCCAGTCATTATTATCAAGCAGATATTACACCTTCTGTCAGGCTGACAGTGAACCTGCAAAGGTTGGGCTTTTCAACACTTCCTGTTAACGTGGGGTGTGATTTGTTGTGGATGCTGAGAGGGAAAAAATTGCAGCATCGAGAACGCTTTTGTACAGAAAAAGTCAGGACTTTTACTCTGAGACATGATGCAAGTGAATAGCATTCTGCTTGTGATGTGTAGGGAAGGAAAATGAAATATTGCGCGTTAGAAGCAATGTGTCTTTTGAGTTCTGTTAAAGGGGCTGGACTGTGTCTGAGTACACCAAAAAGCCAAGTCTGTTAGTGCTTTTTTAGGAGAGCAATTTCCAATTTTTTCTCTAACACTTTGGTGTTTATAACCACCCTTCCAACCATCTTTCTGAGGGAGCAATACAGACCTCTGAGGGTCAGAGGAGACTACCAGTTGCACAGTTGCATTACTATATTAGCTTGGGCATAGCATGACCCTAACATGGCCATGTGGCTTCCAGGCGCAGGAGAAACATACCCAGCCCAGATGACAGCATGGACAGGTTTGTCTACAGCCATCTGTGTAAATAGAGGGACCTCCTGTCCCAGATCCAGATGTGCCTTTTCCAGATGTGACTGTGACCTTCTGCTCTTAGCCACCTACTACGTGGAGGCTGCTGCACGTTCCCAACCCTACGTCTAGCAAATTCACCAGGGTTGCCCCAAGCCACCCATTTTTAAATAACCCCCTGTGTCATGCCTGACCTGAATTTAGGGGAGCCCCAGTGGACACCTCTGCCAGAAGAAAGATATGGGAGAGGAGGAGAATTGAGAAAAGGCCAGTGTTTGCAGGAATAAGAGTACATCAACAGATGCAGACAGCTATTTTCACACAGTTTCACCCTGAACCTCACACAAGACCCCAACAAAATCAGCAAGATTTGGGTTTGAAAGCATTAAACATTAATGTTAAACATGAAACATTTTTTTTTGCATTGACTTGAATGGTTGGTTGATTCTCAGGCTCTAAATATAATACAAATCACTTGAGCTGTTTGGCATGAGTCATGGCTTGATTAACATTTTTGGCATTTTTAGTAGGACTCTTAAATAATAGAAGTGGCATCTGAATGGAAATCGGAATAAGCCAGTGAGAGGAAAAGTGCTTTTAAGGCTTTGGAGAATTAGCAAAAGCCTCCAAAATGTCAGATGATGTTAAAAATCTGAAACCAGTTGAGGTCTTATTTTTAAAATGGTGTCAGAATTGATTTGTCCTTCATTTGCTTTTTTTCTCCAGCACTGCCATTGTAAGTTAGGCAGACAGTAATGTTTCAAGTCAATACACAATACACAGCTCCCTGCCTCCATTTCCATGCAAGTCTGAGCATCTAAGGCATGTTTCTCCAAGGGCTGTTTATGATGCTTGACATTGTTACATCATCATTAAAAATCTCCCTCTTTACTGATGTGAAAAACACATTTTGGAGCTTTCTAGGCCATTTACTTTGTCTGCTCTGTGGATATACGGTGGACTGTCATCCCTCCCAGGCAATGATCATGTAACTGGATCCAAAGAAAATTCTTCAACCTTTATTGGCCACAGAGAACTAAAGTCAATTGGTTAAAAAGAAAAGTGTTAATTATGTTTACCCTGGCATCCTAACTGTGGAGAATTATTAATCATTAAGATCCAGATGCATAAAGTTTGCTCTTTTTTTCCCCTAAGCAGGGCTTTGCCAATTCATTAAACATTACTAAGTTAAAATAAGCGTCAGAAAGAATGTTTTTTCCCCATCTTTTTAAATTATTTTCCGTTATCACACTGCACTTGCTGCACTCTATCAAAACAGTCACCACTATATTCCTGAGGGCCTGGAGAAGGTTAGAAACACCTCTTCCTCCTGTCCTGTATAATTTCAGGGGGATCCTAAAGAAGGACACAAGAGCGTCCATCAGTTTCCATTGATCTCATCTTGAGCTGAATCAGAATGAAGCCATGCAAAAGTGTGGATTTGTCCCCTTTGTCCTCCTTTTGCAAAGCAAATTAAGACCAATGAGGTTCTTCTGTATACAGGATGTATTAAAGGAAATAAATTCACAGATACAACACTAATGAATCATGATTATTGCACTGGATCTCCATTCTCTGCTGAAATGTTTTCTCTTGAGAGCAATAGCAGAGGTTTTGTAGGGAAACAGCCTCTCTCGACCTCACCAGCAATCAGAGACTTGCTGCACTTCCAGTTCTGGCATATTCTCCCTCTTTGAGTGGCCCCCAGTTATCCTTCAAGTTAGATGGTTTAGTACATTATAGTTTTGGTAACAGAAGATTGGCACTATTCCTTGAACCTTGTTTTAATAGCATCAATATAACTGCTGAAACAATATTTTTATTCCGTTGATGTACGTAAAAATGCACTGGCCAGGGCTGCCAGGATCTCTCTTTCCACCCCTTTCCCAGCTGATACCACTAAGGAAGAGCTGAAATTGCAAATGAGTGTATCACCTGGTCTGCAGGCTCCTGTCTCCCTCAGATTTTGCCTTCATCAAAGAGATCGTCCTTCCTTTGAACGTGCGAGCCAGGAACACAGAAATTACAGGACCCCATATGAGCTAAAGTAATAATGACCTGATCCATGCGGTAACTCCGTCTTTGGTGATATGTTCACACCGCTGTGAAATAAGGAGGTACTCCAGCGAGCCTTAAACAACTTCACGTAGGCAATGGGAGCAGTTGGATTATTCATCCTGCCAAAAGGTGCCCAGTTTTGGCTTTGGACTTCCTTGCTTGATGTTCAGGGCACGTTGTGATTTTACACTGAACTTTGAACATCTTGGGTAATGTTGCCTCTAGACAAGGTCTCCTTTCCTTTCCTTCTTCTCTTTGCAAATGCATCATATTATTTCTCCTCTCCAATGTCTGGATTGGATTGTGCCCTTCTGCTCACCAGTTTTCTTTCATCCTGATGCAAGTTGAGTGCAAAAGGAGATTGGGTCTCACAACTCCACAGGTCAGATGTGGTACATTTTATCACGTATTTAACTTAGACCTAGCTAGATCCAGTGTGCACACACTGGACAAGCCAAGAGGCATCAGCGAATGCAAATGCAACAAATTAATCTCACCGAAGAGTGATCATCGAAGAGTCATCCCCCAGAGTGGTGGCCAGCAATTGCAACTCCACTTTGACATAGCCGGTCTTGACAGCCCCTAGTAAGGACATAATTCAGTGGTATATTAGATAACTTAGGAAAAAGTTAAACCATGACCTTTCCTTCCTCCCTCCCCTCCTTTTTCCCAGAGGGGGAGGCTGTAGGCCTGTATCTGGGAATTAGAAAGCAACATGGGTGGTGACCCCCTGGTGCCAAGACTGTCATGAAGAATAAACCATATGTTGTGTCTTTGCATGTTGGGAGGTCCCAGCTCTGAACACCTAACAACTGTTTTTCAGCCTGCACGACTTAGTGTGCCCAGGAGAACCATTTAGGAAGCAAGAAATGCCTGGGGAGCACAACCAAAAGGGGATGACCTATTCCTTTGTTTTCAAATGCAAAGCCAACCAAGCCAACTGGATGTGCCACTAACCCCAGGTTCGCAGCCTTCTGAAAAATCACTACAAACACCAACTGCAGCTGTGCTGTGACAAAATTCATACTTCTACCAGCTGGGAGCCCACTAGCAAATGCTCTCATGCTCTATCAGCAGCCGGTGATATCCCTTTCTCAGATAACTGGCACTCAAAGGGAAAACCAAGGGCCATGAGCTAAGGTTGGAACAATTTTCTTGACAGGAAGACCCAGATGTGGGGCCACCCACTCACAGCTCTGGGCATGGGCTCACACCGCCTGGGGCAGGAGCTGTGCTCCTCAGGCAAGAGCAGCCAGTGCCTGCGTGTGATAGCGTATCAGCCAGCTGTTTGAGATCTTGCAGAAGAGACATGAGTAGGTATCTCCCCCCACTTTCCACCATCCATCACACAGCTTTACTGGCTACTCGCATTTTTGTTCTCTAATTAAAGCTTCTGTCAGGTGCTTTTAAATTATAGCCCCGATTACGGACTTTAGATCAAAATTCAGCAGGCTTTGGAACCTGCCATTTTATTTAATTACTTGCAGTAAATTATTTTGACACCCTCAATTAACAACGTCCGTCACTTCAGCCCAGCGACGATGAGTGTGAGGAATTTGCCATTTGATCTGTTTTGTCTGGTGGCAGGGCACATAGAGAAAAAATACCACCATAAATGAAAGAATTGTGTTCCACCACACAAATTAGAAAATATTAATAATTTCCTTTAGTCTATCAAATTTTGTCGCTAAAGTCTAGGGTGCATTTAGACAGGATAAAGCCATTGGTGCATAGCCAGGAGTGGAACTGGTCGCTGGTGGAAGGACGGTTCTTCATACATGGGTGTGATGATAAGACCAGTCGCTTAGAAGCAGGATTTCCCCCTGTGAACCTCATTTAGCTGCTAAATACTTATCCACGTACAACAGTGCTTGACCAAATCCTCCGTGCAACAACCCTTGCCCACCAAGCCAAGGACGGCGTCTGCGTCTCCCCGCGCCATCTCGGGGAGGAACCGCTCTCTGAAGACCCCGAACGGCAACGTGTGCGGGGCGTGCTGTGAACCGAAAGCTTTGCTGCTTCACTGGCTGGAGCAATTATTAAACTCCAGCATTCTCAGTCACTTTAACAGCCTTGTGGGTGTTGATGATGGAGCTAATTAGCCATGTTCTTTAATTTATTAAAATCATAAATATTTCACTTCAAGGGGGTTTTTTTGGAGGGGGGAGAAGAAGGGGGTGGGAAGGTTAAAGGGAGACGACTGCATGAAATTCTTTGGCTGATTAAACTTTCCATAAGATACGGCAATAATTTACCTCTCAAGTGATTCGGTGGCACATCAGACTTGGTATCTCATTCTTTGCCCTGTTTATTTTTAATTATGACTATTATTTTATTTACCATGGAAAGCGTTAGGACATGGTGTGGTTGGCTGGAAAAGCCAAAGATCACAAAATTATTTCAGTGTCAGAAGCTTAAATAAAGAGCAAAGGAGCAGCAAAGCTGTAAAGCAGATGGAGTCAGAAAGATGAAATATATTGCTCTACTGTGGAAGCTCTAGAATAATTTTTAGTACGGTAGGTACACAGACCTGTGCTTCTTTTGAGAAGGAACCTGATATCCAAACCTTGCTTCTAACAAACAAATCTGCATATCAGTATTTGCTGTCTTAAATGATACTTTTTTTTTTTTACTCTTTACGCTTAAAAGTTTGTAAGTCATAGTCACCTCAGAAAAGCTTTGTATTTCTCATGTAAAATTCATGTTATGGCCATTGCAAATTTCACCAGAACTAGATTTGCAAGCAAAGGCAGAAGGTGAGGGCGATGAAGGAGCCCAAATCCTGATAATGGAATGAAAAATTATTTTCTATCCCTTGCCACAGCTACCACTGCCTAAAGTTTACGAGATTAATTTAGACTATCGGAGAGCTGCATTTTATTCCTGGTTTTTCTGTGGATGCTTTCTATGCCCACAGACACATGGAGAACGTAGGTTCTCCATGGGCAGCCATAAATGTGGTGCATGCTGCAACCGGACAGGCGATGAGCAGGCTGGCTGGGTTGTTGTGGTGCGTGCCTTGAAGCTGCTAGGCACGGCTAAGCATGCCTCAGTTTCCCTGCTGCACGGTGGAGATGGATCCTTATCTCATGGGGTGGGGTGAGAGAAAAGGGAGCATTTGGGAAAGACAAAGATTGTGGGGTGCTCAGGTGTCGTAGCACCTTTTATCAGCTGCAAAAGCCTGCGGCTATTGTAAATCATAAAGGAGGAGGATGAGAGGAGGAACTGATCCTGGAATGTGAGAGGTGAGATAAAACGCCAGGGCTAAAATCCCAGCTCATTCCAGCCCAGCCCTGGCTGAACCCGGGGATGCGATTTCCCTCGGCAGCAGATAAAGGGAGAGACAAAATGATGCTAAAATAGCTGGGATTACCTGCCCTCCTCTCCCCCTTCAAAATATCCCCTCCCTCCATCCCCAGCGTGGGAGATGCCAGAGATACACGGCTCATTGTTCGGGGATGCTGCGGTAGATGCAATCTGTTCCTCATTGTCCGGTAATAGCTTGATTATCTAGCGGGGAAAATGCAGAGTGGTTGTGCCCAACGAACCATGAAATTGCCACTGCTCGGAGGAACAATTTATCATCAGCCCTTTAGAGTGAGGAGGGCCAGCGGCTCGGTGGGAGACGTGGGGCAGGTATTCATCCAGAGCCGGGATGCTGGAATGCGCCCGGGACGGTCCCGCGCTGAACTTTTCAAGGAGCAAGTGAACCCTGGAAGACGATGAACAGGGAGACCTTCCTGGGGAATTGAGAGCACTGCAATGCCGTGAGAGAAATGGCTGCAAAGTCTGAAGAACACATTAGGAACGTTGCCGGAGGAAGATGGCTGAGGCTTTTTTTTGCTTCCTCTTCAGCAGAGAGGAAATTTGGGTAAACCCATTAAGCTTTAATTCCACTGGGTTCAGGCCATGTATTTTGTGTCAAACCCAATGTGAGTGAGCAACTTCTAGAAGTGTACAAGGAATCTGGACACAGACAGGCCTCCCCGGGGCAGATTCCTCTTTTAATGACCCTGGCCCCTAGCTTAGGAACTAATTTATAAGCTAAATCTAATTCCTTCTTGGAAACTGCTGCCCAAAGCTGTTCCTGCCAGGAGTTCCCACAGAGCTGAGCCGAGGACAGGATACTTCCCCACTCGTTAAGCTGCGATGAGTGAGCCACCCCACTGGGTCAGGTATTCATCCCAAAGTCCTGAAGCTTATCTAATTTTTTTTGCTATCATCGTCGGGTAGGAAGCAGAAGTTGGGTTTCGCTGCGCAGGAATAGGTCCAGGAGCTCCAATACGGGCATGGCCCTAGGAAATAAGTCAATGTATTTGCACCTCAAAAGAGAAGAAATGCTGATTTCAGCTGAACAACTTCACTTAAAAGTACAAATCCATCCCAAGTCAACTTCACTGAGTTTCCCACCGCCAGTGGCAAGGACCGGTATTTTGTCTGACACTTGTCAGCTGAACCAGCCCAGCAGGAGCTTGGTGAGCTAGATAGATGGGGAGAGCTGAAATTTGTGGGGGCAAAAGACACCGCAAATAAATAAGGAGAGTGGGTTTTGTGAGCTCCTCCCTTCCAGCTCAAATCCAGAAGTTACGAAACTTGATACAGGGAATCCTACGGGGGCCTTAGAGGAAAGGAATTTACTCCCACCCATCCTGGGTTCAGCCTAACTCCTCATTTTTTTGTTATTTGAGCCTATGGCCTGGAAAAGCGTCTGCACATTTTCTGCCCGGAGACCCATCCCACCCTAACCCCTTGTTCCTCTGTCCCTCCTGCAGAAGGGCCACCTGCAGCACAGAGGCTCCCGTGGCTCAGACCCAGGAGCATCCCCACACAGCCCCTCGCGTGGGGGCAAGAAATCTGCTCCTGGCAGGGATTTCCCCCGGGTGTATAAATACCAGAGACGCGGGGCTCCTGTGCGAAGGGCCATTCTGCTCGGAAATCTCTAAAAAATCCCAGAAATTCAGTACAATAAGTTTTCTCCACACCACATTATTTACTGAAATGAAGTCCCCAGGGCCGTAGATGGCTTTTCGTTAGCGGAGAATTGTAAACGACTGGGACACTACTTTGAATTCTGCTATTTATCGAAAGCACTGGTGTGTGTTGCCCTACTAAAGGAATGGTCATTGCCAGATCTCTGGCTGGATTATAACAGTCCCTTCTGATGAGTGTTTTATTAACTGGAGAAATTATGAGATTTTATGGTAATTCCAAATTTTGTGACGGTTCGTTGAGTAAATCAGATTTTACAAGACTTGGCACCCATTTATCCCGTTTCCATCATCCAAATTGTGACGGGGTGGATTTTACCCAGGGAAAAGTGTAAGATAAATGCCTTAATTTCCCTTGAACTTTTCAATGCATGGTGTTACATTTGTGCTCTAGCCTGCTGCTGTGTGATGAAGGCGTATTGTAGTCTCTGAATATAAGAATACTGTCCTCTGTTGATCAGAAAGGAAACAACTGCTGTTCATACACCAGAAAGCCCTGGCAAAAATATTGCCACTAAAATCTCGCTGTGAAAATCAGCCTGGTTTTCATAATTCCCCTTCGTGGTTATTTGCAGCCTGGAATACCTTTGAAAATCCATGTATGCTGGGATTTGGGGGCTCCTAGGTCATTCCCATAAATCACGTATCACAGCTACTCTTGCGTTTTGGCAAAAACCGTGATACACGTGGTTGATCTAGAGCTCTCCAGTTATGATGGTTAAGGCTAAGTGGGCAGAAAAAGAAATGCCTCACTCCCTGAAAATAACCTCTGACTAAGGCTGCGAAGAAGAAGAGTGTACTAAAACGAAGAGGCAGGTGAAATGAGTCTAAACGAGCAAAAGAAAGTGCATTTTGAAAAATCCAGGGTTTAGATGCTGCAGGGGCTGTGCTGGGCGAAGTCTACAGCGCTTTGGCTGCAGTTTGCATTAAACACAGCATCTCTCAATTATTCCCTCCCCGCATCCCCCCGTCTCCAACGGCTCCCTCTCTTCTTGACAAGAAAGAAACCCAAACGCAGATTAATTTGCTGGGAAAAGAGGCGCGAGCAGCTGAGTCAATAGCCGCGTATTATCGCCACGACCTGTCACGCAAATCGCGTCCCAAAAAAAAAAATAAAAGCAGCAGCCTGATCCTCGCCAGTGTAAGGGCAGCGCTGCGAGATGCTCGTTTATTAGCGGAGACCAATTAGCGGCGTAACGGTACCTGACATACACCCTCGGGCTCAACACTAGCGAGAAAATGTTGCTCCAAAGCAGGATAATATTTAACGCTGCGTCACGTCGACGCTGGGCAGGGCTCGCTGGCCCTCGTCCTCTTCAGGTGTTTCTTACCGCTCCCTTGCAATGCTCTTGTAGACAGAACTGTAATGCGGCTGAATTATCGCCTAAATCCTCAAAAAGAGGAGACAAACTGCGATTTTAAAGCAAACCCCAACTTTTGGGTTGTTTTCCTTCACCGCCTGAAGTCGCGGCATCACATTTTGTTCTGCAAACATAAAAGACAGGCACCGACTTGAAAAATAAAATTTAATAAAAGCTGGGGTTCTCATCACATCCAAGAGCTGCGGCTGTAAGGCAGGTGCCATATGTTGCAAGACTCTCTAATTAAATCATGCAAATTAGCCACACAGCACATCTGAGGTTCAACAGCTCCAGCTTTCAGAGACATTTGCATCTCAGGATTTTGGGTCTTTGCAAGACTGATCCGAAGCCCAGCTGAGCTTTCAGGCACCACGAGGCGTGAACGCGCTGGCTGTATGCTTTTCGTTTCGCCCTGTCCCTGAATATAATTAAACTTCCAGCTTTACCTGCCCGGCTCATTTCTTTGCAGGACACCGCTGAGCCCAGCAGCTCAGCCGTCAGGCTCGGGCTGAGCTTGTCCCAGCTCTTCACCCTCGGGTTGTCGTGGTGTTTTACCTGGATTTGACCGAGAAACCGATGACGCCATCACTTAGCGCTCCCGGCTCGAGCCTGGCTCTGAATTAGTCACTTGAAAGCAGCAGCCTAGTCAGCCGAGGCAGTCAGCTGGCAAGAAACTCTGGGAGAAAAATTTTCCATGTGCTATTTTTAATATGAAATGGGTCTGAAAGCAAAGACTGGGATGGGCTTTTGTAGCAAGGAAGGAGGTACAGATGCCAACTGTCCCTATTTAGGAAGGATAGTTTCTGTGTCTTTTTAAAGCAAAATATCTCTTATTTTTCCATTCTGTCCTTCTTTGAAAGCTCTCACGGTCCAAAATATGTCAATGGACTTTAAAGGTGTGTCTCTATTTCCCTCTCCTAAATGGGCCTATTTATATCTTCACAAATGCCGCTGGCAAGCCTGGCAGAGGGCACAAATAAGGGTTTTACTTTCTAACATAAGAATTACAGAACAAAATAGGGGCTGCAGATGGATCTTGCCACGGTGCTGCCCAAAACACCCAGAAACCCCAGGCTCAAACTTCTTAAATCAGTTGCCTATTAAACAAATTAAAGCAAAGTGACTCAGACGCGCAAAAGTCCAGCAGATGAAAGAAACCCAAAACAGCGTCAGGGTCAGAGACCCCCCCACGGCTCCCATGTGAGATCAGCCAACTTTCTCCATGCAGACGTTGGCGCAAATTTCCCATGAAGGCTCGTGCGTAAAGAGAAACCACTTAAATTTCTCTTATTAGTTCTATTTCCCTGCGTCGGCTCTGGGCTTTCTGTCTCTCTGACCCCAAAGCATGGAAGAATCTTTCCACCTCCTCCCACCAAGCAGGGAAATGACTCTTTTACCAGCTAAAAGCAACTTTTCCAGTTTGCTGCAAACGCTGTTTTGGGTGTCCACCCGCTGAAATGTGAAATTTGAGCTGTTTTGACTGGACACTGAGGTCCCCCAGGGCTGTCTCGTATTCTGCTGGAGTGCAATCACTGAGGGGAAAAAACATTCCTGATGCAAACACTTTCGATTGTGAATGCAAAATTCTTCCTCCGTGGAAATCCCATGGCTGCTGGAAACGTGCAGCTCCCACAGACTTTGCTGCCAATAAACTCCTTTTAAGGAGCGAGAGCCGAAAACAAAAGCGGGCCTGTAAGGACATTTATCTCAAACGTCAAACCAACAGTCGTGTATCACTTGGGTCAGAATTGCCCAGCGCTGCTTGACAGTTGATCTAAGCCAAATCTGGGAGTAGTGGGAGGAACAAGAATTCAGCCCCGTTAGCTGTATGTAAAAATACGTTGGAGATTGATGCTCTAATGATGGGAAAGGGAAAGGGAAAGGGAAAGGGAAAGGGAAAGGGAAAGGGAAAGGGAAAGGGAAAGGGAAAGAAGGGAAAAGGAAAGAAGGGAAAGGGAAAGGGAAAGAGAAAGGGAAAGGGAAAAAAAGGAAAGGGAAAGGGAAAGGGAAAGGGAAAGAAGGGAAAAGGAAAGAAGGGAAAGGGAAAGAGAAAGGGAAAGGGAAAAAAAGGAAAAGGAAAAGGAAAAGGGAAAGGGAAAGGGAAAGGGAAAGGGAAAGGGAAAGGGAAAAAAGGGAAAGGGAAAGGGAAAGGGAAAGGGAAAGGGAAAGGGAAAGGGAAAGGGAAAGGAAAAGGAAAAGGAAAAGGAAAAGGAAAAGGAAAAGGAAAAGGAAAAGGAAAAGGAAAAGGAAAAGGAAAAGGAAAAGGAAGGAAAATAAGAAAGGATTTTTGCAATCGTTTGTAGGAACTTCTGGCAGCAGAAATGACTGTCCTGTGGTCCCTGCTCTGTTTCCATCAGCTGCTCTGTCAGCTCGAGGGATGAAAGACCATTTCGCAGGAGGTGTCTAAGGATCCAAACACACCATCAACACCTGGAAATGAGCAGTAAGGCGGCACACGCTGCAGTCAGACAACATCCACGTTCCTGTCCGCTGATACGGCACAACACCCCGGATTGCTCAGCACTGGGAGATCTTTTGAAATGCTTGATTCTTAGTTGCCTGCATGCAGATTGGTAGAAAACCATTCCATTTTCTAAACAGTAGCATAAAGAAAATAAAAATAAAGGTAAAAATAAAGATAAAGATCAAGATCAAGATAAAGGTAAAGATAAAAATAAAAATGAAAATAAAAATAAAAATAAAAATAAAAATAAAAATAAAAATAAAAAATAAAAATAAAAATAAAAAATAAAAATAAAAATGAAAATAAAAATAAAAAGAAATAAATAAAAATTTAAAAATTGTCTTTATTACCAGGAGACAAGCCAGATAAACCTCCTTTGGCACCATATAAGCTCATTGGACAGCAAAGTCTGTGAATTATATGCAGTAATTTTAACTAACTATGTCATGGGATAGACCAAAATACAAGGCAACTCTATCGATTTCAACAGATATTTCTAACCCAAATTACAGAGGTAGTAAAAGTCCACTGGGAACGTGTCCCTATTGCTTTTAACGGCACTGCACCACGCTGGGAACCGTGCACGTGCAAGGGGGGATTTCTCACTGCAATTCAAAGCTATGAAAAGCTGCTGCACAGTAGAGCTGTGATAAACCACACGAATCGTTAGTCGTTTTTTATTTGTTGTTTCTGCCTTTTCATGACAACAGGTCACAACACGGTGCTGTTTTGAAGTTGCAAGATTCCCATAAATCACGCAAACATTTCTTTTGCTTCTTCTGTCTCTCTCTCCCTGTCCTTTTTTTCTGCATTCCTCTTCAATAAACACAGCCAAATGTGGGTTTTTTTCTTAATCTGCAGGGAAAAATGACCGACTTTGCTTGCAGGCTGAGATCTCTCGCCAACTTTCAGCTGGAATGGATTTCCATCACTTCGCTTAACCCCCAAACATGAACCCTTTCCTTTTCTCAGTGACTTTCTAATAAGAATAAAAACTTAGAATTCCTACAGGCGCTTTTTAAATTGGTATAATAAAATACAAAAATCAATACTTGCTAAAACAAAGTATTATTTTCAGGGGCAAAAAGCAGACAGATTACAGAGATAATAGGATGCAAGACACTGTCAAAGAGCCATCCCAGAGCTTCGCAGATCCAAAATACAGTATTTCTTTTTGCTGCTGTCCTAGGACACTCTTTACCAAAAACTGCAATTTGAGCAAAATATTTCTGCACGTTATAGCAGTTGTCCTGTGACCGACGGGCTTGTGACCAGTTCGATATTCATTTACACTGGTGAGTTAACGGTTCACTCGCTATTTCTGAATGCACAAGCAATGAATCGCTGCCAAAGTCGTTGCAGACTCGTGCAGTCCAAGGGGCTCCTGGGTTATCGTTCTGCTGAAGGTGGGAGTCAGAAAAAACCACTTTTTGCCTTTCCCCCGACTTGAGGCCAGGTAAGGGGAGAGCTGCCGCCCTGGAAAAAATGGGAAGATCCCGAAGTCTGCTGTAATTTTCCCAGGTCTCTCATTGCAGCTGGTCATTCTGCTGTTGGCAACTGTGTTTTTGGGCTGCTAGAACAGCTTTTGCACCACTGAGGATCCCAGCATGACCTCCTTCTGGCAGTGGCATATTCAGGACTCACTAGGATCTATTTTATCCCTTCGGAGATGTGTAACATTTATAGCAGCAGGCACAGAGAAAGGGAGCGGGACGGCCATAAACAGCAACGTTTGCTGTGCAAGGTACAATAAAGCAACGAGCAAACTGCATTTTATAGTGCTGTTTGCTGGGAAAACTCAACAAACATAAATTCTCCTGACATTCGTAAGATCCATTTTATGATTCAGCAAGATGACATGAAAAAAAACCTAATAACTCACCCAAAGCTACAGCAAGTCAGTGGCAGAAATGGAAACAAAATCCCAAGGACCCGATTCCAGCCCCCCTCCTCTATTAGCCTGCATGTTTTTTCATTACAGAAAATGTTTGGTTAAGTGTTCTGAATGGCCTGCAAGTTAAAGCCTAGGAAATCTATGGTTTTCATATTTGATGGAGTGAAATGCACTGAGGGATAATCAAAGCTTTATGTACCAGCCTTAGAGAAAAGCATTTCACAATGCTAAAAAACCTTATTACTTTCATAAGGGGGGAAATGACTAATGATATACATATGCCGAGTCCCTTCCTCCAGCTAAAGCTGCGGACAAAAGTGCATGGAGTGTGATTCAGAGGTGCAGATATAGCCAGAGGGGACTTGCAGTACTATTAATTGCTGTGATACATATCTAAGCTTAGGCAAGCCAATGTAGCCACAAACTTTCAAAACAATCTCTTTTTTCTTTTATTTTTTTCAAGAAACTGATGCCAAACTATCTGTTGACAGCATAAGCAACTGGCAAAAAAAGCTCCCTTTTGCAGGTGGACGGTCCTTGAGCTATGGTTGAAATCAGTGAGGAAAATCCAAAATTGCGTGAGACTAAAGGCCACTCTTTGCTGTGGAAAGGAGGAGGTTGCTGTGGGTGGAGAGTACTGTTCCCCTCTGCCTAAAACACCACAGCCCTGATGCATCCCATTCCTCCTAGGAAGAAGCAGTGATACTTAGAGCAGACTGCCCTTACAGTTAAGGGAATATTAATCTGAGAAAAAACAAGCTTAAGATTAAGCCTTTCAAATTGTCTTTCAATGACCAGGGTATGTTTTTTATTTACTACCGTTAATCTAGCAGGAAAATATCCTTAGGTAACGGGGTGAAAAGCTTTATGATCCAGTGACCGGAGCGGGACATAAAACACAACAGAGGTTTCTCGTGTTTTGCAGCTTGCACCCCTTGCCAGCAGCCCTGTAACGTCACGGGTGGGAGCATTGCCGAAATGACTCTCAGAAGAAGAGATTCTTCCACGCTGACAACAACTTGGAGGGAAAGGGCTTTGCAGAGCTCACATGGATGAAGCTTAATTACATGTTCACATTCCAACAAATCCATCACTTACAATAAGAGGTGTATTTTGTATGCACATACGTGACATCGTCCCACCACGGCCTGTGTTGGGGTAGGTGGCATTCCTGATGACCGATATACACATGTCCATTATGAACATCTTCTGCTACAGCTGAAAAAGGTCATAGTTTCCTTCTACCCTTCATGTTCTCCCTGGTACCCACATGGTTGCACAATCTGGCCAAGAAGGTCAATTGTATGGTTCCTGCATCCTGCTACTGGCTTGACCTCCAAGAACCTCTGTTCTCTTCTCACATATTTAAGCTAAAAAAAAAAAAAAGACGACATTGGAAATAAAAATCCCACCTTTCCTTGCCGAGACAAATGGAAGATCATGGCACCATTAAAACCCAGATCTTCAAGGATGCTTTTTTTTTACCTTGCTAAATGTTACCATTTAGCCAAACAGCATTTCTGTTGACCACACATTAATTTCAACACCATTTGGCAATCAGAGCTTGGTGACCAGAAGCTGTTCAAAACCACTTCTTAGGGGTCGTTGGCCATTTCCTTGCATGGTCCATGGGGTTTCTGAGGTAAGAAACTCGTTTCTTATCTCAGTTCGTTACTGTGCAGTAGGTAAAGACAAAGTTCTTTTAATTCTACATCTTAGATAACAGTGAGCCTGTAATGTCTTGAAAATTTCCTCCCCTTAGGTTTCCTTTTATTAAGTTAATGACTGGATTCGGCTCTAAAAAGCTCTTTCACACTATATCTGCTTCTCCTGCTCAAAAGCCTCTGCCAACTCTTAACGCAGTAAAGGGGGGAAAAAATTTAATAAAGTTCCTTAAATCTCAGGAAATGAAGCTTTGCCTTCTTAAGTTCCTTTTAAGAATGAATGTTCCACTGTGGCCAGCTGAAAGTGTGCTGAGGTTTTGCATGTGGCTCCTCTGGATGTACAAATTTCTTGATAACGCGTTCCTTCTCCCAGCGAGCTCCCAGTGAGAGCCCAAAACTGATGACCTTGCAGTCATCTTGTCTGTGACTTCCACGTTGGTATTTTAGGGTGCACCCTGCACTTTGTAAAGTTCATAGCAATCACGTACCAGAATACTTACTTTGTCAGCCCTGCTCCTCACCACAGCCATCACCAGTAACGCTAACCAGCTGGGCAGACACGACAGCTCAGGTAGACCCCCAGGTCTGGGTCGGTGGTGGTCACCTACACCCTGAAGTCCCAAATTCCTCCCTCTGAACTTAACCCCATCTTTGAAAACTGGGGAGAGAAAGATAAAAGGAAAAGCAAATCCCATCTAACTGTCTTTAAAGAAAATACAGGCTGAAAAGGTTTCTCTTTTCCTTTTGACTCCTTTTTTTCTGCCTTTTTTTTAACTACTGCCATTTGTTCCTCTGTAAAAACAGAGGGTCGAACCTTTCAAGCCTCACAGCCCTCCAGTGGGAACGTCACCGTTTGAGTAAAAAGTTCAAGGGTTGCTCCCACAGTATTTAGAAAAAGAGAAAATGGGGAAAGATGGTTACTTCTGTCAACACCTAGGAAATAATAGTTATTCAGCAGCGTTTTCAGTTCCTTCTGCTTTCAGAGTATGGCAGAGCTAATCGCAGTGAGATTTCCTTGGACTGCAGCAAAGTTAACTCACTGGTGCATGTATGCTCTGCGTAGCATTCATGGGTTTTTTCCCCCATAAAAAGCTTTCATGGACTAGCAGATACAAACACCTTGTTTCTGTGTCACCCTTTCGTGGAGTTGTGGCAGTGATGGGATTAGTGGAAATGTAAAATTATGATCAGAGGTCCGAGATCTGGTTATACGATGAGTGTTGTCTCCTCAGCCTTCCTTATTCATCAGGAAAAAACCTTGGTGCTTGTTTCTGACACAGAGAACCAAACACCTGATGGCAGCACATATAAAGAATCTTATGTGCATTTGTAATATCTCCACACCGAGTTGTTGCAATGACTGTAGGGACTGTTTCTTTTTTTTTTTCTAAATGCTTGGAATTCGATGTTTTAAATCACCAAATAGCTACTTGAGTCTTGTGTTGCTGCAATGTTGGTTTATAGTTCTTGTTTTTCTGGTCCTTTTACAATAAAACCCAAGATACTGTCTATTTAAGATTCCATTTAAGGAGAAAAACTCCTCTTGCCTTTGGTAGGTTTTGGATGATGCCTTGAGAAAAAGAGATAGACGAGCAGGAAAGAATTAGAAAATAATCCAAAACAGCAGAAGTACAGGATCTCAGTCTGAAGTCGATCAAAATGAATTGTAGACATCCAGTTCATGCTGTGGGTTGACTGTGTGATATTAAGGTTACTCTCACTCTGTAATCCAGACAGTTTGATAGTTTATACCTTTGGTTTAGGCAATATGGCAGATGACCTGCTCCTTTGGGAGCCCATTTGCAGTAAATGTTTGCATTTCTAAATAAAAAGTCTTCATAGTATCATTTTGGCTGATGCCCTGTTAATCACCCATTGCACTAGGCAACAGCCACACCCTGCGGCATGCCACGACCACCACCAGCACCCAAAACATTTCCGATACACAGGGAAGGTCCCCGTACATGTCTGGTATCCCTATGCTAGCGAGCAAACAGCACCTTTAGTGCTTCAGCGAATGCATCTTCTAAGAAAATTTGTAATATTGTCACCGTCACTAGTGTTTGCTGGTAGGAAGGGTCCAGCCATGGTGAAACGTAGCATCTAAGGGTAGGGTGCATGCTGGAATATTCCCAGAAAGACAGTGCTGTGTGTGGCTGTGCCGGCACAGACTTAATGGAAGGGTGCAGTGTATTTTTCTCCCCCAGTCTTGACTTAGGCCTACAGGACACAACTGATTGTTGAGATATTGTGGGCACAAGCACACAGCCTTCCCCGTGCCAGAGAGTGGCTGAACCTCCCTTGGTGGCTTGGAGCAGGAGGTGTTGGTGAGGACAGAGAGAGCGTTTCTCCTTTGGGAGTCTAGGACAGTCCTTGGGTCAAAGATAGGAAGAATGGGGGCAAAACAATCAACGAAAAAGCCTTGGTTTTGGGGATTTACCTCAAATTAGTTTAGTAACTAAACTAGTTACCTCAAATTTAGGTTATTCTAAACCCCAGACCTGGGAAATCTCTTAACTGAACAGCATGTAGAGACTGGGGAAAATAACCTCTTGTCCTAATGGGGGCTTTACCGTATGGCCTTACAGCAGAGCCTTGGGCTGGAGATAACTATATCCCACCTCTCCTAAAGAGCCCTTCTAGGAGTAAAACGAGGCCGATTTTATTTGTCACAAAAGCTGATATGTGGTACGGTTTGGGAAGGCAAAACCATGCACCCAGGGTGTTATGAGCAATTTTTATCAAACCAGCATGGCCAACTACTGTGCGTTCATTCCCTCCTGCTACTCAGAGGGCTCTGGGGGTGGGTTATCATAGAACTGTAGAATACTTTGGGCTGGCAGGGACCTTTAAAGGCCATCTAGTCCAACCCCCTGCCATGAACAGGGACATCTAACTCAATCAGGTTGTTCAGAGCCCCGTCCAACCTGACCTGGGATGTTTCCAGGGATGGGGCATCTACCACCTCTCTGCAGGTTGCAGGGTAAAAACGTCTGTCTCTCACCCACAAGTTTATGCTATGAAATGTGCTCCAACAGCAGCCAGCTTGAGGGCATCTGGGCTGTACCTGAGATTTCATCGTAAAGTAGGTGAGAAAAATGAGGATTCTGGTGGATTCATATTCACCAAAGGGCTGCAGGTCCATTGGGCAGACAGGTTAAAATCTGTTCTCCTGGGGTGGACCATCCTAAGCTCAGACCTCCCTTGCAGGTCGAGTTCTCCAAACCTTCCTCAGTTCTATTGTCGTGGTCCATTTTGGCATCAGATCGCCGTAGTTTTCTCAAAGTGTGATGCCCACGTAACACCTTAACCAGTGGGCAGAGGAGAAAAATGACTTTACATGCAACATACCTGTTTATTTGTATTATGAGCTCTACTTTTTTGGACTCTGCTAGTCTTTACAAAGGCACTGCTGTGAAACAAGTGACTGCTTAAGGACTCGGTGCTCTGTGATCATATTCATCTAATCCAGCTCCCCATGGGACTCAAATGGGAGCAGAATTGAATCCTTATGCAGCAGATAGGCTTGAAAAGTTCATTCCCATTTTAGAGATTTCTAATCCCAGAGTCCCTAGAAGGAAGGTTTTCCACAGGCTTTAGTGGATTTTAAATCAAGCTGAAAATGGAGTGTTTTGCTGGAAGCAGTGGGACAAATGTCAGTGCCAGGGGGATTACAGAGCTCCAAAATATTTTGTTCATGTTGGATTTTGGAGTCAAGCAAGGGATCAGCCCCACGAACCCTCACGCACATATAAATTCAGTGGTTGCAACTCACTGAGGCTGAATCTGCTGTTGAAGAGGCAGAAACTTTGTGGCTATTGGCAGAGCTGTGTGAGCCAAATGGAGCTCGCTGCCATGTGGATGGGCCACCGAGGCCAGGTCAAGCCAGGCTACAGGGAGGTGAGAAAGGCAAAGAAGGGCAGAGCTCACCTGAAGGATGGGGGAACGTCCTAGAAATGCATGTGACATTGGCTTAAATCGTCCTCCGAGCATTTTAAGCACTGTTGGAACAACATCTGGCCACCAGCTGTTGCTCCAGAAAAGCACCAGTTGCCAATGATTTCTGTGCTGCATCTACCACCCCATGCAGGTGCCTCAGGTACAGGTATGCCATTAAGAGTTGATATAGATGGGCAACCCAGTCCCCCAGGGTCAGGGTGGACTGGGATGTCCGAGAAAAAGATCTGCCAAATAAACCTGACTCAGCCCAGGAGGAAGGTGGATCCGAGGACTAGAACAACAAGATCCAGCCTCTAAAATGAGAAAAGAGTTTCTGGGGAGGCTCAGAAAGCAGCAGCAGTGGCTCGGTGCCAACTTCCATCAGTATCAGTCAATTTATTTTGAAGTGCCGTTGTGCATCACCAGACACTTAAATAGCTCTGACATGGTGGGCATCCATCACCACCTCATCCCTTCCATGTTCCCAGAGGGAGGAACCTCTGGTGCTCTGGACCCTGGGAGACCTTTGGGGAGATAAATGAATCCTCCCACGGGTGACGGCAGGAGGAGTCTCCTCCCTCTGTACTGAATGGGGGGTTCAAGGTGAAGCAAGAACCACAGGTAACACTGTCACTGTGAAAATCGATGGTCCCAGTGGAGCCACAGCAACGCTCGTGACATTTTGCCTCCTGTGCTGAAGAGCAGTCACACTTTAGCAGAAAAATCCTTGATGTGAGAGTAAATACTTTCTATATCACAAAACATGCTGCTATATAAACCTCAGAAAAGAAGGTCTAGGTTAGATTTTATTCTGGTTCTTAACATCTTCCCTAGAAAACCTTTAGGGTGTTTTATTTTCTACATGCATGGGAAGGTGGTGGTAGGAAACACTGTGTTACTACAGGGCATGTGTTTCATGTGGAAGTATCCTAAAGTGTCCAAGGCAAATGTCCTTTCTCACCCTGGCCCTTAAAACTAAGGCACGGAACGACCTGGGGGCAAGAAAGGACTCAGTGTCACCCAGCACATCTGGATGGTGCCGAGCCCCTCTCTGCCAAGGGGCTGAGCATACAACACCTCCACAATCCCCATGGCTCTCATAAAATTGCAGCTCTGCATGTATTAACGTCAGGAAAGTCACAATTTGTATATTCCTACTGTTTAGCGAAGGCCCTTTTGGGGATTCCCTCGCAGAATTTGAAAAAGAAACATAGTCTGTGCAGTCACTTGATGACGTAATTTCTAGAAAATATCTAGGAAGAATAAATGTTCAGGAAAAAACCCCAACTGACGTATTCAGAGGCCCAGGGACTTTAAAGTGGGATATTTTCTTTATCTATGGTCTAAACAACAGCAGCAGCTAATAATTTACTCAAGGTCATCTTGCCAAAACATAAATGCTTTTCATCTTGTAAATTTAAGTTGATCAAAAAACTTATTCTCAGACCTTAGTGGGTAGCCTAACAAGCACAAATTTGAATGTGGCCATGGTGGAAATGAAAAAAAGAAAAAGAAAACACAATAAAAATACTCATAAACATTCATTCGTCCTAACAATGTTAAGTGCTCTGAGGTTTATATGTTTGTTCAGACTTGATAGTTAATTGTCTAGATATTCGTGATGATGGAAAAATAGCCAGATGATGTCAATTATGCTCGAGTGGATCTGGAGGAACTCAACTGGGTTGAGTGGAGTTACTTTGGATTTTACATCAGAACCTCCCCTCTGAATTTAAGGCCAGCCTACTTGCTAGCAAGCTTGCAGGGCTGTTTAGTTTTTCCCCTGGTTTTGCCACGTTGTTAACAATCTCAGAAAATTTTTATTTAAATGCAAAAGAAAATGCTGAGTGGGCAGATTTCCCATTTGCCTCCAGACTAACTAGTCTCGAGCGTCATGATGGTCAGCACAAGTCAACTTCTTCTGCAGCCTTTGCTAGGAGCGTGTGTACGGCTAGGTGTCCAGAAGCTGGCTGGGTGCAAGATGAGCTACCCACGCTGGTGTCCACGTGTGAGCGAGTGCGAGTGACGCTCACGCTCTGCAAACGTGCTCTCGGCGCTTGCTGTGGAGCAGACGTCTGCTGGTGCAACGTTTGCGGGCAGCGGTGGGTTGCATCCGCTCTCACAGCAGAAGGGTTTGCTTTCCACGAGCTCCAAACTCATGCAGAGCCATCTCGTTAGGATGGTGTTGCTCTAACACATTAATGCGATTTCCATCACCGGCTTGCAAGAGACTGGGTTGGAGCAAGGCAACCTGTTTAAGGGCAAGTTGACTACTGGGATGAGAAACTAAACAAAAATTTCTTTCAGCTTGAAAGGGAAAAAGAAATGTGATTATCTTTCTCTTTTTTTTTTTTTTTTAGCAATTATTTCTTGTTTCCAAATTCCCGTCTATTTCCTGGTTCCAGCGCAGACACGCCATGGGAAAGCCAGTTCTCACGGCGTTTGCACAAACAGGAAGCATGTGAATTTTCAAAAGAGACCCTATTTTTATGAGCGCTCCCGCTGAGTTTTGCTGACTCAAGAGACCTTGGCCTGAATCTAAATAAGCAACTTCGGAGTAACTGAACCAAACCTTTGCGTTTCCAGACTGCTTATCTGCCGTGCATTTTCCAAAACAAAGCAAGCAGCCTGACTCAAAACGAAACCCTCTGCCCACAGCACTGCCTTCCCCGGTAGTGCTTCCCCGGTAGGAAAGAAAGGCTCTAGGACTTGGAGCAGATACGAAGAATCCCATTTTACTGCTGGCAAATCGCTAGGGAATCCCTATTTCTTCCCACCCATGGGAAGGGGATCTGGCCAGCCGTCATGCGGAGCTGTCAGAAAGCATCACCTCCCTCCATCCTGATGCTGCACAGCCCCCGGGATGTCAAAAGCCGTCAGTCTTGAAGGGGATGTTTACTTGTGTTGACGGCGAGGTGGAGATTTGTTACCCGCTCGGCATCCTCGCTGCGCGGCACGAGGGCATGCCGTTCCCCGCAGTGGCTTTTCAGCTCGGCTGGGTTTGCTCGGCCTTTCTGAGGGATGGGTTTCGATGGTCTCCCCGCTGGCAGGTGCCATTCAGGCACATGGAAATGAGCCCGATCCCGGCAAAACCTGCCCAAGCGCCACGCTGGGGTCTGAGGGCTGGGATTTTTATTCCCAGATGGAAATTGAGGCTTTCAGGCTAGTTGGAAGGGGCGGGTGCTCTGGAAAACAACTGGCTTTTTGAAGAATAAGGTGAAAGGACCTTTCTGTGGCTTAAATTCTTTACGCTAATTTTAACAACTATTCCAACCCCTTGAAAATTGCCACTCTGAAAAAATAAACAGGGCCCATATTCAGCCACTGAATTGGCACACAGGCTTTTCTCAGCCACGACCGGGAATGCCTAACAGTAGCCAGCCTTATTCCTGCGTGCAAAAGCAAAGGGAGAGAGAGGGAGAAGGAGAGGCAGAAAGAAAGAAAGCGAGGGCTACTCCAGGCTAATTGGCCCGCCGTTGGATTGGGCTGCTGACATTGGGCTGGTTTTAAGTTACATGTAAGCAAGTGAAATGGTATATAAATAATAGCAGGGGGAGAGCTACAGTGGAAAAGCCAGCCAGTGTCTGTCTGACTTGATGTTCTGTTATTCGTCAAGTCTTAGCGTGGTTTGTGTCAGTCCAGGCGCGCTCACCGGGAGCCAGTGAGCTGCCCTTGGAGAGCACCCGCCAACGCAACACGTTGGGGATGGATCTGCCACCCCAAGCGGCATCGCCGAGTCGGGAAAATGCCCAGACAAGGGGGTCCCTTGATTTACAAGTCCTTAGCGAAGCTGCTCTCCGATGAGCTCCAACTCCTGCCCTGGGAGAACTCATCATCATCATCGGACCCCAAGACCAGGTTGAGATGGCCAATGGATGCAGTTTGGGATTTGTGTTGGGCAAGGGTGGCCTTGCTCCAGGAACAACTTTCAGAAAGGCTACACCATAAATGAGCAGTTCTACAGACCTAGTCACCCAGTGAAGGGATCTTCACATCCTTCTGCTTTTTCCCAGAGACACTCAAGAGCAGAGCAGTCCTTTATGTCCAAATAACAAGCCCTGATTGATCTGCTGCAGGTACCCACGTAGCTCAGCAGCTGACAAAATCTCAGCCTTTTGGCCTGGTTGAAGGATTTATTTAGTCTCTCAGATTAGCTTCCTTTAATAAACAGTTCTTTCCTATCATTTTAGTCCATGTCTTCTTTTTGTCACCAATGATTCAGCTTTTTCTTTTCTTTTTTCTTTTCTTTTTTAAATAGTTCCAATTTTTCCAAGCACAGGCAACCTGCAGTATGTATTAGGAGATGAAAAACTCTATCACTCCTCCTATATACACAAATAAACACCCTGGAGGGGTGAGTATCCTACATCCTATATTTCGTATATAGCCACAGTTCTGTCTCCTATTTCCTCCTTGGCTTTGTTTTTGTTTGTGGGGTTTTTTTCCCCTGTAATCTCCCTAGTTTGGTTTGTGGTTTTTTTTCTCTCTCCTACACTTCCTCTTCATTCCTCCGTCATTTCCTGGCCGTATTCTTTCTGCCATCCTTCTCACTATCTCTGCTGATGGAAGACTTCCCCCGTCTCTGACAAGTCACACTTTCAAACCCGTTAGATAAATGGAGTTGGTTTTGGGGTTTTGTCCTTACACAGAAAACATGCAGAAATCCCTTTATTTATTAGCTCTTATTTTATATTATATTTATAACTGGGATCCATGAAAGAATCTGTCTTTCTGGTTGTCTCCACCAGTACATCAACTTCTCCTCTTCCATTATGGACTTTCTGAGACTGCAAGGGACTCAGGAGAACAACGTTGTTATTTACCTGGCAAATCAGAAGAAAAATGTGAACCCAACAAAGGATTTGGAGGGCAAACACCCCAAAACCAGGGCAATCCTGAGAGCATGGTACAGGATAAGTCATGAGGAATTGTCCCCATGGATCAAAACTGTGTGTCTATACAGCCTCGCTGTGCTTCAGTGTCTGAGTAGATAGTGAAAGGGGACCTTCAAGGCACAAGGGAATAAGGCACAAAGGAATCCCGAGTTATTTCTGTGCTAAAAATCATTTCCCAGTCTGGCCAGCCCAGCTGCCCGGGGTAGCTATAGGGCAATGCCTGTGCATCAGGCAAAGGTTGCTTCTCTGAGCAATCACTTTTCCCCATGTATTTTTTCCCCACGTGCCTTGTCCTCTGCATGCAACATAGGGTAAATTTTGGCTTTTTTTCTGACTTGAGTGCTGGGAGAACTTTAAACACCACTCTGGGCAAAAACCTAAAAGGTAAACTGAAGAAAAAAGCCTTACCACACAGGATGACTGTAAACACAAGTTTGTTTTAAGGTTTTACTACCAGGGAGTGTGCTTCTGTGTTAGAAACTCTCCGATCGTTACCCAATGGCCACAGCACAAGGAGGAGATGAAAAGGAATCCCTATGGGATTGTTGAGCCAATAGTTATTTGTCATAAATAAAATCTGAGCTCGGCTGGTCCCGAGCCAAACATTGCAAGTTTGTCCTGGCAGACATGGTGTTACATCGCAAACGCAATTATGTCATGTTGTAATGCGAAGCTGCCAGCTAGGAAGTCTGAGACAGCATCTTGGAGGCATGGGATGCAGGGGACAACCGGCCCTTTCGCCGCCGATGACCAGGAGCAGTCCCAGTGTTGAGAGGTGCTGCCAACAAGCAGGTGATGGGTAGAAAAGAGAAGAAAGCAAATAGCAGGTGGAATCCCGGAGGAGTGTGGTTCCAAGGCTGGTCACACTGCAAAAGCCAACCTAGAAGAGCTTTGGGCTCCTGATGTCCATCACACAAAAAAGGCACAGATTTGAGATACCCAGGCGGAGAAACCACCAAGGCTCAACAGGGAATAGGGGAGCAAGTGCTGTTTTATGATGAGTAAATCATCCATTTTTTGGTCTTTTCTTCCATTTCATTCACTGCTGCTGTATGTTGGCTCATGGAGACCTGCAATGTTCTCAGTGCTGGATGATACTGTGTGTCTTGACCTTGAGTCCAGCAAAACAACTGAGGATAACCTCAACCCGACTTTATTTTTTTTTCTTTAACATGAGTTTTTATTGGAAACAATAATGATTCAGGAAGCCGTGTGGATCAGCCCAGAAAAGGAGATGGGTCAGTACTGGAAAGTGCCTACAGAGCAGGCTGGGTCTCAGTGAAAAAGCACAAATGACCACATAGGTCAGCATTTATACATGCGACCACGTTTCTGTGTGCGAGCAGACACGTGCTGAGAGTGCACACCAGTGTGCCTAAAACTCACATCTAAAGAGTCCAGGCTACAAGAAGAGAAAAAGAAAAAAGCGGGGGGAAAAAAATTAAAAGAAATATTTGGGCAACTGGAAGGAATTATTCTTTCTTCCATACCCTGGGCTCTATTCATAAATCATCCATAATTTTTTAGATGTCTAGAACAATGTTACCATTTGATGAAATAAAATATCGAACCTATGTGACATCATCTTTTATCTTAAGAGTTCTGCACACTTGGTCATGTTGCTGAGACACATTTGTTCTGCAGATATTTAGAACAAACCTGACATTTTATAGACTTCCTTCTGCTTGTGCATGTGTTGGAGACAGTTGTTTGGATTAGCACGATCAAAAAATTTAACACAGCCTTTCAAGATCCCATTTTCATCTGGATTTGCACAACACATAAGAGAGCATTATGCCAAAAATATGTTTTTTGAAAACACATACACTTTGTTGTGACTGTTTGTAGCTGGTAAAATCCTAGGATGCCCTGATTACCATGACCTGTGTGCTTTCATACAAGCCTAAGATATAAAAGTACTGTATACAAATGAAAACCGTTAGCTTTCATACCACATGTGTTGTACTTATGCCAGTGGGAAATGACAGAGAATGTACAAGGTCATGGTTTACTAAAAATATAAAAGTTTAACATGTGGTGTTAATAGAACACACAACAGGGGTCACTGGTACAATGGAAAATAATTCATTTCCAATGTCAGGCCAAGTAATTCACTAGGAAAGAACATTTGAAAATGTGTTACTTATATCTTTCTCTTTCTGTTCTTTATGATGAGTTTTAGGGAAAAAAAAGCAAAATTACTACTAATACAAATGCATAAATAATAGGCGTGATTCAGATTTCAACTGTGTCGGTATAAACCAGGCACATAAGCCCTACTGGAGCTGGCAAAATTACATCAGTGTGTGCGGCACCAGCGTTGTACCCCCTCCTTCCTCCGCAATGTTTAACTAGTAGTAAGCACTAAATCCCCACCAGGACGTGTTTAAGCCTCCATCACTGTCTTTCCAGCTGCTGAGGTGCCTCAGCCCAAACCTGAGTGCCACAAAACCCCTGCTCAACCACTGCCTAATCCGGGCAAGCGCATCAGCCCCACAGGCATCCGTGCTTCTGGCGGTACGTGCCATGAGTGCGGGGATTCATCTGCACCGACCTGGCACCAAGTTCCCACCAGAGATCACAAAGCTGGTGTCACCCTCCCACACCTCAGCTCACCTGATGGTGGTCCCCAGAACGACGTGCCCGGCTGAGCCTCGCACAAGCCGTAGCTACAGGACGAGGTTGCAATGTCCCCTCCTTTTGCCCCTGATGTCCAGCCAGAAAGCACTCAGAAAACCCTCTCACAGGGGGCTGCCACCCACCCACCCTCCCCACATCTCCTGGGGCCACCGCAGCCACCAGCAAGTTCATGTGCCCCTCTGGGTCCCCCCTGCCCCGTCTCCTGGGCGGCACGAGACCTGGCACTCCAGCATGAATCCCAGAGGCTCCTCAGGCATCCCTAATTATTTGGGGGGAAAAATAATTAGAAGCAGCTGTTGCAGAGGTGCTTGCTGCAGGTAAGTCTGTGAGATGATGGGGCACTAGGGCTGACGCTGCTGACACGGCGCTGGCTCTAAGGCGCGCAGCCCATGTGCATCTGGAGCCCGACAGCTCTTGCATTAACGCTGGGAGAGCTGATGCAACACCAGGAGCATCCCAAACAAACCTGCCACGCAGCACCCGCTCCCGCTCTGCCTTTACCTGCCTCTTCCAGCGTGCCGCAGGCTGCTCCGTCGGCAGCTTTGGGCTAAGGAGAGCAGCAGGTGAAACTGCTTTTCTTTCCTTCACTCCCTTGCCAAAAGTGTTTTCGTTTCTGGGTTGGCTCAGTCCATTTACGTAACATGCATCTCCCCGTCTGAATAGTCAAGCTGATTGAAAACATGTTTTAACTGGCTGTCCTTCCCCTCCTGTCTCCTGGCACTCGCGCTGCAGCCGCCGGTGCGCGCTCCCCAGAGCCGCCTGGCACCGGCGCCGGGCAGAGAAGTTTTACGCTTTCCAAGCGGGATCGGCCATGGTCAAGCTAGAAAAGCTGTTGAAAACCGTCCTTCGGATGGCCGGTGGGGACCCATCTGTGGTGCTTCCTCGGCACCTGCTTTTGTAGGGCTCGGCTCAAGCTGCCGCCGGGTTTTTGTAGGTCAAATCGTGAAACGGTTTGCCTTCCCCTGGGAGCCCCGGGAAGAATCGCGAGCAAGGCTGCAGGCTGATTTGCGCCCATCTACATCACCCACAATGTCACTAAAGTTTATGGGATTCTTCCAGTCTGACTCAGTCAAAGGATCATTAAAATAATACAGTGAGAAACGTAGTATAAAACCCACGACGGAGCAATTAAACTGAGCAGACAGACGGAAAGATGGATCAGAAGGAAATGTATGCTGGGCATTAAAAAATGCAACATGGGGTCTGTGCATGTCTTTTCCTAAAAACAAATCTAAGAATTTATGTTGCCTCCCAACTGGAAAAGGCTTCATTGTAAAATAACGTTTGTTATCTTATCTCCTGCAGCCCTTTGTATGCACTAGAGCCAGCTTAGCTGATGGCATTGGATAATGGTGCTCATTTTCCCTGCCTTTGAGTAGCAAACGTGAGTGTGAAATTAATCTTTCATATACAAACGTGCCTTCAACACATCCTAGTTGCTACAATTAACAACCTGATACAAAAAATATTACAGGACATAGTACACTTGTAATAAATTCCTAAGAGATGATATTAGCTGGCTGTTGGAAAGCCAGCCATGTTACGACACATTAAGCTCACTGTAAAGGATGCTATTTAGTGAGATTCCATTGAAATACTATGGATGATATGAAATACCATGCATTTTTTTAAAAATGAATTCTCCAGTTCTCTGGCATTGGCAGTAAGAATTTGAAATTACTTTTAAAAGTGATACTGTATGTGATACATAGCAGCATTTTTGATGGGATTAGGGATCGCTGAGAAGCCCTCTGAAGTTAGAGGAGTCATTCCGCTGGTGCCGGCGAAATGTCAGTGCATCAGTAAACACACTGAGGAAAAATAAGGATAAATAATTGTAGGAATCGGAAAAGTGAAATAGCTCAGAATATCATTTTACAAGCTTTTTTTCTTAGTCCTGAGCTGTCCTGAGTTATGTTAAACCACTTTCTTGGCAGCATGCGCAGCCATGCCTGCGGTGCCCTGCGGGTTGTTACGGCTCAGCTGATGGCTGGTAACCTGCTAACCCCCTCCGCAACTGTTTGCAATCAGATAAACCCACCCAGATGTCATACCCAACAAATTCAAAAGGGGGGAGATACCTTCTCTTGCGGCTCTATATACATTTACAGTGGTTTCTCGTCTCCTAAGGAAAAGAAAATCTTTCTCGTTTTTCTTAGGAGCAAAGGCAGTATTTGCTGCTGATGCACTGGATTATGAAAAAATGAATCCGTTTATTTTAAAATAAAGCACTAAAGCAACACTTGCAAATATGCTCATGTGTACGCTCAGCGAGACGGATACCCTGGCAACTATCGTGGGGACATTTTTAGAAACTGCCTTAATTATCTGGCCCAGTGTTTTGTTATGACATGTAGCTAAGAGTAGGGAGAGACGCGGTTTCTTTGTCCTCTGCCAAACCCTCTGATTTTCACTGTTTGCTTTGTTAATTTAAAAATGTAGTAACAATTTCAAGAAGTTACCCGTACGATCAAATACAACCGATAGTCGTATCCTCCACTGGCGCGGGCTCTTGATAGGGAACCAGCCGGGGGGGGCTGCGGGGAAGGAGAGGGGGGAAGGAGCGGCGGAGAGGATGCTCAAGGCACCGAACTGAAAGGGCTTCCTCTTGCAGTTCTCCCCCTCCACTGCCCTATTATTTTTATGTCACCAATCACAGTTAAATAAATCGCTTCATACACCTGCCAACCTAATAATTCGGGCTCTCTACCTTCTACATCGTATCTGTCGGGATGTCCCGATAAATGGGGGAATGTGAGAAATGTGAAACATGTCCAAAGAAATCCAAAAGCTACCCAGTCAGGTGAGTATTGGTACTTTCAGACAGTTTTCCTGTTCTTAAATTAATTGCTATACCAGCTGCAGGCAGCTATATTTCAGTGTAAATCACATTTTACATCCGTCTTAACGGAAAACTAAAGCAAAAAAAAAAGACTGATAGAAAGCCTCTATAGGAGAAAGCACACATAAGGGTATTATATTATTATAAAAAGCTGTTTTCTCCCCAGATCATCCCCAAACAAGCAGTTAAAGTGGCAGAGCTGCAGGGAGGGAAACGCCAGCGTGAGAGCAGGGCTGCCCACATCCTTGCTCCTACACGACTTTTCAGAGACGCCCTCTCCCAAACGCACGCGGTTCAGCTGTCACTCCTTCCCCCGCTCCACGCTCTTCGGAGAAACGGAATTAAAACGGTCCCACAACGGCTCACGACACCAAAAGGGAATGTGATTAACAAGCTCCTGACCTCTGCCGTCAGCGAGCAACTCCTTTTCCTGCTCCTCACAGGCAAATCTCCTCTGGGCAAAGCTCCATTTGCAGAGCTGGCACCAGTCCCACCTGCACCAGCGCAAGCAAATTCGGAGTTTGCTCAGAGCGAGGTGGTTGGGTTCCTCATGGGGGCAAGGATTTTCCCGTGCACGTGCAGGGCTGGGACGCAGGGTCAATGGGAAACTTGTAACCGATGCTAATCAGAGCCACAAAGGGCCCGGGAAGAGCCGAGCTCCCAGGAGGGTCACAGGCTGTGCCTACGTGAGCCGGCAACGCAGCCCAGGAGGAGAGCGTTTAGGGGGAACCCAGGTGACGCCGAGGACTTAGCACCCCGTGACGACACGATGCCTCTTTCTCCCTGGAAAGCCCTTAAAATGCAGCGGGTCAAACTGAGATACTCAACGTGTCCCCGTTTAATTGGGATCAGGGCTATAACCAAGGCTAAAAAGAGTTTTTCTGCTTCTTCCCGGGCTGTTACAGGATTTATTTCTGCCTCATATCCCTTTAAAAAGCTGCGTTGCGGTAGGTTAAACCTGTAGAATAGTGGCATGAACTCAGCTATACCCCTCAGAAATAAATCACACCCAGGCCCGAATGAGAAGGCAAATCGGTCAAGTAAATGAAAATCAACAAATTAACAAATTGCATCTGATCAGGAAGAAATAGCCAGTAAAATACAGCACCAACCAAGCGGCTTATTGCAGCCGGGGAAGGCGATGGTACAGGTTCAACACCAGGTTACTTTCCCACACATCATGTTCTCTGTTTGCGCAGACGGATCCGTCTGTCTGCATCTATATTTAACTAGTCCAGAAACAAAGTGAGATAACCAGGTTAAGGTTAGTGTTCGGGGTACATGTGCGCCTGTGTCAAATAGGGTATCCTGATTACATAATTAAATGCTTTCCTGTTGGAGTAATTAGGAGAGACATGCTGAGATTTATAGACATCTACTTGTTGCAGACATTCTCAGCTCCCTATCTGAGGGACTGAGCCTGTAGTCTTTGCCAGATTCTCATTTCCACCACATTTTTACAGTTGCAAAATTAGATTAAAAACTGAGACGAACGTGAAGGCTTCTCGCGAGCAAGAGCGAGCTGGCTGCTGGCATTTTTATTTCCAGCGTGCTTACATGGACTTTGTTTATGTGTTGCTCCACTTTAAACAAACTGAGTCTTTGTCTTTCCCCCTACAAGAACTGTCTAGATGGAAATAGAGATCCAGCCAGCCCGGGTCTCGCTGGGTGCCGTTGTACCTCTCTGCAAAAGGGTGAAGCAACACGGATCACTTTTATCCCATTAGTACATGTGAAAAAGAGGAAAACTGGCCTTGACATAAATTAAGTCGGGCAAACCAGAAAGCTGGCTGGCCGTAGCCAACGTGGCAACAGCGCAAAAGCCTCGGAAGATGTGAAGATTTAGAGCTCTGACTCACAGACGGAGCAGATTAAACTCAGACTTCCCACAGCTTCCTGCCCTGCCTCTTCTTAAAGTCTCCCTCCTCCACAGCACGGACACTTCAGCCTCCGCGGCACAAATTCCTGCCGGGCACCGCGAGCAAACCCCAGATGTTTAGCAAGGACGGGGCATCTGCCCCTCAGTGAGTTCTATTCCTTGCCCCATTTTTGCAGGTGGGGAAACTGAGGTATGGAGAAGCTTTGCCCCAAATTTTTAGGACTGGGTGCTCAAAGCTGTATTTCTAAATCAGCATATAGACATCTACTAGAGACTTATAAGGAAACTCAGGTGACTCATGGAAGTATCTCAGTACGGCGTTAGAAATCAGGTTTTGGGCATCAGTTTCTTCAACCCCTTCTTCCCATGACGTACCTCTCATACTGCGATAGAGGGTGGACGTCAGATGGTATGTGAGTGCCAATTTGGACAAAACATTACTAGCTGAAGAGGAAGAGTGTTTTCTCCCCATTTTCTTAGCCCAGTTGAACACAAGCTAATGAGAAGTCCGGGTCCAGCCTCACTCCCATCACCAGCAATCATGTATAAGCCCAAGCTCCAGGATGATGATTATAAATCACATGTAGATTTAGTTATCACAGCTAAAGATCTCAGGGACTGTGAATCACAGCCCCAGTTAGCAGCCAAGAGCATCAAGGCAAGTTAAAATTGATGGTGGTCGGCATTAACACGGGACCGCGCTTCCGATGGGAGCCATGGGGTGGCAGGAGCAGGTGTAAACTCAACCCATGGACGAATACATGCGGTCATGAGGGTTTTCCCTTTGCAGGTTGCTTTCAGAAATCCATGGTGCAGTAGTTTTCGGGGGGGGTTCCCACTTATCAGCATTTAGCAAGCTATTGAAATGTGATTTAATTTCTCATCTATGCAATCTGGACATTAGTATTCTGCTTCAGTGCTGAAAAGTTCAGAGTAAGCCAAGAGGTTCCTGGAACCCAACAGTTAATGAGAAAAAGTTGTCTTGGCAAGAGAAATGGTCTCATAGGCTGGTTCGAATATATTAAAGGTGAAATGTTTTGCAATGGGGAGGATGCTCTTTCCAGCCTGAGCTTTTAGGGTTGAGTTTCCTGATTTGCATTCTTTTGAAAGCATAGATAAAAGCTTGGAGTCATTTCTGCTTCCTTCGCTATTTTGAAAAGTCCAGGGGCTAGTGTGTAGATGCTGAGGGATGTACTTGGCACACACACAAAAAAAAAATTTCAGGGTGGAAAAAAAAAAAAAGACAGGAAGAAATTAAGAGTTTGGGCATGTGATAACAGGAGATAACCTTCCTCTGATTTGAAGGCTAGTGACTTGCCACCAAGGTGAACAAGCTCTCCTGTCCTGCACCTCTATAATGGCATCAGCTGCGATGTGTTATCAGGGAAGCACGAAATAACTATTCTGCTCAGACCAATTGATACCGGTGGAAGAGGGCACCCCAGTGAGCTCCTTTCCATCTTGAATATCTCTTGGCTGCCTCCCTTGCTGCATTTCATCTTTTCATGTGGTGCTGGTGCAGAGGAGAGCAGCCTGCCCATGCCTTTGCATGTCATTTTTTGAGATTTGCATCTCAAGCAGGACATCTCATTGTCTTCAGCAGGCTGCTCTGGTTTTTAAAGGAGATTTTACTAGTAGGCCGGTCACTGCTGGAGGAAAAGCATCTCTTTAAATCATTGCTATTTACCTTGCAGCATGAGAGTCCCTCCTGCCCATTTTCACACATTCATGGTGGAATACGATAAGTCATAATCATGCTTTCAAGCCTGCCTGTTTGGCTGCCTTCTCTCGGAGCGGCCGCTTCGCCGCCGCCTGCCTTTGAAGTGTATCTAAGCTCCTAGTAGCTATAAGATGACACTTAAGTTACACCTCTCCTGCATTCTTATCTCTGTTAGCGGTCTTTGAATCGCTGACACATTGGCGGCCCGATGGCCCTTCTGGTGAGCGGGATGTCCCCTGTGTGACCTTTGGGTTTCTGAAGAAGACACCTGAAACCCCAAATGGAAGGGATCAGAGGAAGGGGGAATCCCACCTCTTCTTCATCAGCTGCCAAAGAGCCGTCTCCCCTTCCACAGGAAACAGCATCTGTCTTATCTCTTTATTTGTCTCCCTTTTTTAAACTTTTAGACATAGGACCTTTTGAAATCACTTCTTGTTTTTCCTTCTTTCCCAATGCGTCTTTGAACCCACTCTCTCCTCCAAGAAAATATCATTACAAAAGGGAGGGTTGCTAGAGGGAAGGAGTTTGTGTTGCTGTTAGTCATGCAGAATAAAGATGAAGCCCCAGAAAATGCCTGAGTTTTTGGTCAACTGCAAGAATATGGGCTACAAACCACACAGCACTGCTACAGCAGAAGGCAGGTTCCCTCTCTTGTTTTGTCCTTCCTTTCGTATCAGCGTGAATACCACTAACAAGGGGTAGGATGCTAATACTTTTATAGAATGATTAAATTAAATTTTAAAAAGTCTCCACTCTACTTTGGATAACGTTATTGGACATCAAAGAGCATCTGCCTCTCCCCATCTAAGTCTTCACCTGTGCTCATTTCTCATTCTCATCCCTATAATGTCACACTGATAATAAATCTGGACTTTATGAACACGTAAGTTAGTTATTTTGCAGTGTTCTCCAGTACGAATGGAGCAATCCCAGAAACAGCACCAAGCCTGGTACCTCCTGCCAGAGAAGTCCGCTGCAGTTACTCATAGTGGATACAAGTGGAAGTGTTGGTATGATGGTACCTGCAGAGTTTTACTCCTCAAGTCCCAGACTTGGATTTGCTGAGTACCGATAGCAGTAGGTCCCCTGAGCAGTGAGGGGAACCATGGGGCCCCTGTATTTGTCAGATGGTCTTGGGCAGCACCATGCAAACCCACTGCTCAGGATTTTCCTTAGCTTTCTTACGTGGCCAGAAAAACAGAGGAGCCCCCATTCCTCCTCAGATGACCAACTCACTATTGAAAATCTGCTGCTGGCACCATTCCCTCTTCTCAACTCCCTGTTTCTCCCTCCTGTGCTACAGATCCGCAGCCCCATTTGCCTTTGTACTTTTCAGCCACGTAACGAAGACCAGAAGGGCTGCTGTGATGGACAGAACTAGTTCAGCTCTAGCTGGATTTTGATGAAAGGCAATTTGATTTCCACAGCCAAGTTATTTAATGAGCCTCTAAAATTACAGCCACAAATTATGCACATACAAAACTATGCATTTGTGCACTGAAGAGGCAAGATTTCCAAAACAGGAAGCCATTGGTCTGCATTAAAAGAAAACCCCTGCCTGCATAGTTGGTTCCCCATATCAATGCCTATAATTATTCAGTCTGCCCAGCTAATGCTGTGGATTGAATGCACAATGGCTCTGTAGGTACCTACCTGGCCATTTTCACATTATAGACGTCTCCTGCTGTGTTTATACGCCCATTTGCTGCCACTGTACACGCAAATTTATGTCTGGAGCGAGGAAGGACACAGCTCTGATCACGCAAAAAGCATGTGTACCGTTTTCTGATGCTGAGTTGGGGGCTAACGTTACCTTAACCCAGGTCCCTCCTCCTTCCACCCTCAGGGGTTCAACACCTGCTTAACCAGCTCTTTGCAAGATGCCCGAGATGTCCATACGTCTGCAAACAGCACCAGCTGCCTTTGCACCCCATGCAGTCGTATAGGAAGAAAATGCATGTATAAGCCGTGCCGTTATTCAAACATTCGTTTACTTACGCGGCTGCAGCACTGATCACAACACGTTGTCCGCTGCCCCAGCAGGCATTGTCCAAGTCCTAGTTTTGAGGCTGGTCATGGTCTGTTGAGATGAGATGAGATGAGATGAGATGAGATGAGATGAGATGAGATGAGATGAGATGAGATGAGATGGGATGAAGACCTCCGTTGCAATATGCAAGCCAAGTTGTAGAAAAGGCAGAAGAGGAGATGTGCATGTCCCCCAAATGAAATTACTTTCAATCAATAAACCCTACCTTTCACTCTTCCTCAGCAGTTAATGCAAGTCTGTCATCAAGGAGGGGTTTAATTGCTTCTTGCCTTATCTCTTCATCTACTCATTTTCTTTTTATTCAGCTCCAGAGATCTGACTGGCCCTTAATTATAACATATCCTTTTTCTCCTCTCCGTGAAAGTGGTTTAGAGTCTTATTCTTTTTTTTATCTTTTTTGTTTTTTCTTCTGAGATTATCACAGAAGCCGACTGCACTCTGACCTGTTATTTCCAACCTGTTGGGAACCTCACATCAGATCATTTTCCATTATGTCTTGTGATCCACCCTTGCTTCATCCTTCACATTTCCTAACAGAGCCCATGAGAGCAGCAAGATTTTGCCAAACCAAAGGAAAGAATCTTGCATGGTTCTTCGAATCTTAACTATCCTTCCCCTCTCAGTTAAACCTACTCTCAAAGAATGATGTTGGAATAGCTGCCAGAAAGGGTTTTTTTTCTAATTCCACAAAGCTCAAGAAACTCTCTAAGAATAGTGCGAGTTTGCTGTTCTCAAAGTGATTTTTACAGCAGAGAAAGGAGGTGCTCAACTGACAGACCTACGGATGACAGCTGTCTTCTCCAGAGACCATAGGAAGCATGACAAACACTACAGAGCAGCATGTATTACTCTTACACAGTGCTGTCTCCAGCACGCTCACTCCAGTTCAGCTTCCAGAAACTCCAGAGCTCTGAGCCACAAGTTTCTTTTTTAACTCTTGCAAAACCCTCTGCAGCTCAGTGGGCGCCGTGAGCAGCTGGAAGATGACTGATCTGCCCTTTTTTGTTTTTTTTTTTTTGTCTGCTTTTCTCTTTCTTGAAGCAAGATCATTTTTGCCAATTCCTCTTAAAATGAGTGCGATCTCAACCTTTGCTCTTAAGGATTCACACAGCCACCATCAGTGTGCAAAAGCCAACAACATTAAAGAGATCTCAATGCACAGTCAGCCGTGGCATGAGTTTATTTTTATTTCCTTTTGAAACAAAATGCACGTCTTTGTTTTTCATCACGTATTCCCTAATCCAAGCTAAGCTCCTATTTAAGCACTTTTTTTTTATCTTGAATAAGTCCTTTGTACAACCTGACCATTCACCAAGCTGTTATAGAATGAAAATTCCCCAGAATATAGTGACAACTCCCAAAACTGGAGCTCCTGGGAGAGCAAAAGAGCTTCAGAAATAAGAAGAGCTTCCTGTGCAGCCAGAAATGCCAACACGCCGGCAGAGCGGTATTGGCCGGCCGACCGGAGAAGGAGGTATAACAGCAAGGCTAGAAAGGCTGATCATGGCATTTTCTAAACTTAGCAATGTACGAAAATCAGAATGGGGCAGCCTCAGAGTAAAGCCCAGAATTTTTAACATAGCTATAACCTCAGCGGTTAATTTATGTGACTGTGAGAGCTGGCAAGTCACTGAAAGGTTAGACAGAAAACTAGATGCTTTCTCCCCCCCAAAAAAAAAAAAAAAAGGAAAAGACTGCAAGGAGGTCAGGGCAGAGTATGGAAAGATTTCATCACCAGCAAAGAGATTTGAGAATTCTTCCTCTTCCAGCTCTTCTCTGGATATATAAATATTTTGTGGGCATGCACGCTGGACAACACACGATTCCCACAGCAAGCGTTGGAAACCCACTGGTAAAGCTGGAGCAAGCTGTCAGATAAATAACAAACACTCCAATGCTGCAGGAAGGGAAAATAAGACCCTACAGCAGGAGGGGAACTTGAGTTGAATGCCAGTGCTGGGGGGCAAGTGTTGGCCAAAGGGTGTATGGTCAGCTCGGCTCCAGCAGCGGAGCGGGGAGAGCATCTTCATGGAGGCAATTTTTAACAACCAGTTCAGGAACCAGCTGTGATCGCAGCACTCGACTTCTGCCAAGCTGGACACAACAGCCCACAGCTGAGCCTTGGAAATGTGCGGCAGAGCATCTCCAAGAGAAATCTTTTAAAAAACCCTAGCAAGAGAAGCAGTACAGTTGGTTTCAACAGCGTCGAGCTGATGGAAACCGCCGCAAAGGACGGAGAGAAGTGGAAGGGACAAGTTTCCACTCTGCGTGCCAGCGCTGGCCCAGGGAACATGTAACATAATGTAAAAATAATATGCTATTAAACATAATGGACAAGTTGACCCAAATGAGTCAAAGGAAGAAAATCAAAATTAAATGTTTCTACGGCATTAAATTAAAAAGACTTTCCATTATTAAAAAGAAGTGGGAAAGCCAAAATTCTACATCTCACCTTTTTGGAAGTTGCAAATTTCTCCCAAATTACTGCATTTCATATGTAATTTAGACAACATTCCAGTGAGGGTGGAAAATTGCTCCATCAAAAACTGTTGGCCAGCTGCACCCAAAAATTTTTGATATGAGAATGACTATCATTGTTTTAAAATGGACTTTGTGTCAGCACTTCACAGAACAAGAACGTTGCACAAAAATGCACACATCCTACTCTGTTTTATTAATTTCAGCAATAACATCCTTTCAAATATTGCTTGCTTGCCAGTATCAGTCCGTATTTAAAGCCAATTTCAAGGCTATGCTTGAACCTTCCAGTCCTTCGATATCTTGCTGTGCACCTGTGGGAGGGGAAAAGGACACTTCGCGCAAGTGTTTTGAAAGAACGAGGTTCAGCAGAATGTGTATGCCATGTGGGAGGGTTAAGACCGCAATGGGGAAAAAAAAAGCAGTTAAGGTACTAGCTAGTAAGTGCCAAATATTTACCACTATGTAATAAGAATGGGAGCGGGTTTTATTTTGGAGGGTGTCTGAAGCCATACTGAATGTTTCTCTAAATACAGAGAACTCAGAGGTTCGAGTGCTTCAGGATGTATAAAATGTGGATTTTCCTCTCGTATATTTGCTGTTTACAATGCCTGTTTATGGCCGTACCATACAGTGTGTGCTCAGTATGAGAAAGGAAGAAGGTTTCACTTATTTCCAGAAAACTTGCCAGTTCCCAATAACCTTCTATTTCTTTTAACACTGAGCTGGGAAACAATAGCCTCCAATTAACAACAGCACAAAGCAGCTGAAATTTGAAATAAGCTGATCCTAACAAGTGCCAAAAGATGTTTAGTTCACAGCCATGCAAGTGTGCTCTAAACCCCCATTTTCAGCTGCTTCACAGAGACAATGATTAGCATTTCTGTTGCAAACTGCATCTCCAAGCACTTGGCACACACGACCTGGGTTAACCCTGAAAACAGTGGAACGTGGTTTGTGCTGGAAATATTGAGAAATATTTGGAAATATTGAAATATTTGTTGATCCAGATCAAGGTCATCACCTGCAGGTCACAAAAAGGTCCCTTTTGCCATTACTGGAAACTCAAGTGAGAAGAAGGTGGGAAGAAAGGACATCATCCCTACACGTCTCCTAGCAGGAAAAAAATGCTGCACTCCCATTCTCCTCCCACAAGGATGTTTTCCATCCACAGTTGATTGCTGGGGTGATAACTGCTCTTGTTTCTTTCTCCTTTCCTTTCTAATCCTGCTTTCACTGAACTCAGGTCACCAGCTTCCCTCTCTCGCGTGTCCAAAGGAAAAATTGGGGATGTATCTCTGAGCATCGCCTTGCAAAGATGGCATTTTCAACGGCTGGAATGGCATCACAGCTCAACCGTCAAAACTTTCATCCTGAGTAGTTTTATATTATTCAGGATACAGCAATCCCTGTTATTAAAGCCCCTGTGATGGAAGAAAATAAGGGTCTGTCACATTTCAGTTGTGTTTTTTTTTTTTAAATTCCTCAGCCACACAGGGAAAGGGGGGAAAAAATTATGTGGGATTTTGGTACACACAAAACATCTGAAACCAACATTTTTGGAACGTCTTGATCGCAAATAAAGAAAGAGGTGATTTGAGATTTTCATATTTGCTTGCGTCTTTGAGGATGTTTTTGGTCTTTCATCCCGTTTTGAAGGCGTGTCACCTAATTATGACTCTTTCATCCCTCTATTCCCTAGTTAGAACATGCCAATCCCTTTTACGGCAATTGATTATGACTTGGAGGTTTCCACATTCCAACCAGTTCAGAGAGCTGGGATATTTGTGAATATCTGAATAAACTCCTTTAATCCAAAAACAAACTCCACCTGAAAGCAGCGGTATGAAAAGGCCATTCATACAGTGTTTTCAAACTTACTGGTTCATGGTTTCTTTGGATTTGACCCGACTTCCTGTACTAATGGTCTCTGAATGCATTCCCAATTGTGGCTTATTGGTCTATAAGGTACCCACCATTTATAGGGAAGAGGAAAAGGAGTTACACAGCAACTGCTTACACAGAAAACTATGCCTGAAAGAGCAAAAAATGGACCTGAAGTTAGAAGGATACAAATAACCACCCCCTTCTGCAAATTTTTTTAAGCAAATATTCCCTTGATGTTGCCAATTTAAAAAGATCTTGGCTTCTTGCAGATGAAAAATACCTTTAAAATTACCACTACAATTGTCATTCCCAAGTGTGAGAATTGACACTTTGCTGATTAAGGTAGGACCATGTTTAAGTAATCTGGTAACATAAGTGCAAATGTGTCGATGATCTCACGGAGCAGGGAGAGACCGCGGAGGCAGATCCCTGCTCCCGATAGCTGGGGGACACAGCAAGATCGCCAAAATCACGGGGAACAAAGTACCTCGGCTACTGCCAAGATCAGACCGACAGAAGGAGATTAAAGTTCACAAACACACATAATCACCTACAAGTAATATTTTTGGAGGCTATGAGAGGATTTGGAGAGGTAGAGTTACACATTTACACTATTCTTACACGTTTTCTTGTGTGTCCTCTACGGACCACTGCCAAAAACAGGACTCTGCTCTAGATGCTTTGTTCAGACCTGGTATGATCAGATCATTTAATTTGGGACCAAATGCTTCATCAGCTGGTGAAGGTGAGTTCACCTAAACAAACCTTCTTAGCCTCATGAGTTTCTACAAAAGTCCATTAAACCTACTCAAGGGTGTTCACCTTTTTGGAGATCAGGCCAATTCCGGTTAGAAAGCTCCAGATGGGTTTTGGTGGCTAAACGTCAGGTCCTACCTTCAAAAAGTTGGGCCCTGAACTGCAGAAACATGTTAGTCAAAGCACTTCAGCCCCCGTGGGTGAGATGGGAGATGCCTTCCTTTCGCAGCAGTCCTGCTGTCCCCATCAAAATCTCTTCCCGATATTAAGACCGTAACGCTGAGGCTCAGCGAACCACACTCATGACGATAGACTTGCACCCAAGAGCCCTTTTAAAAAGTTAGTTGGTGCATTTTTAAAACTTCTTCTTAATTATTGCACTTACCGCCTCGTAAAGTTTTACTGGAGAATGTGAAAACATAAGACCCACAGATAGGCGCTTGTGTTTGAATTTCCATTATTTGGTGGTCTGAACCAATTTATCTGTCCGCAAACACACGGGGCCTTGATTTCAGTATCCTGTGAAAGGCAGGATCTAATGAGGCAAAGGAAAGAAGTGACAGATTTTGGCTTCCTGCAGCCCATCCTCAGAGATGGAAACTCCCGGTGTTGACTGACCGGCTTGGCTGAGTGATAAGCCAAAATGGGTTTGGGCACCAGGCCAAGATGGGGACGGTTCCTCCTTCAGGATAAGATTAATGAGTTTCAGGAAGGGGGCAGAGATTCAGGACTCGTCTTTCATCTGGTTTCCCCCCTCGCAGCGGTGACATTCGTCTCACTGGCGCGGGGTCTTTGTATTGCTCGCTTGGTTGCCATCTGAATCTGGATTGCTCAAGATGCGCCAAGAAAGCCCGTTCCCTGGAAAACAGACATTCCAGCCTGGAGAATTTGGCAGTTCTCCTTCACATACAATATCCTTGGTAAAGGAGATTTTTTTGGAACCTATAGCTAACGCTGCTTGCTGGTAGTGGCTGTTTGCCTACAAAATAAACAGGACCAGAATATGCCTCATTACAGTCACACAGTGGGTTTTATTTTTCTCTGACATTTCAGGAGGTGGTGCAGAAAATGAGACTCTCTCCAGAGTGATTCACGCGGTGGCCAAAGAGGTCTCTGTGGCTGACAGTAAACCGTGTGACCTACCCATTTCCCAGTAAGGATCCAGCGCCCGGCGCCAGCACGGGACAACGGGGAAAGAGGGAGCGGGGAGGGAAGGCTTTTGGAGAGAGATTTGGTTTGGAAACGTCTCTGGGTGAATTTTGAATTTAAAAAAAAAAAAAGAAAAAAAAGGGAAATTAAGGCAAAGTTTGAAAAACACCAAAACAACTAAGCCTCCTCAAACTGAAGCCAGTCTTGGGTTTCTTCTCTGAAATGGCATCATCGCATACCCCGTGCAGCCACAAAGCATGACAGCCGTCATGGGCCTGCCTTGGGAAGGATATATCACTTCCCTTTGAGAAATACGGAAGGTATTGTCTGTAATCGCAGCCTGCCCCGGCCCGGGCAGGGGAGCTGGTTTTTGCAATGAGATCCTTCTGCAGCCTTTTTTGTTTTTCCCTTGGTCTTTCACACAAATTAGACGACTCCCGGGGGCTGGGACGCTCTCCGCAGTGGCTGTGCGCATCCGCAGGCATTGAGCAAGGAGGTCAGAAAGGGATGGAGCTGGACGAAGAAGCCTGATTCATGCGGATGTGGCTGCTTGCAGCCCTGAGGTGACGCTGTGATGTCCCCTGGTGCCATCTGTTGCTGGTGGCACTCACTGCTGAATGCCTGCACGCTTAACCCCGTGTCTGCCACGCTGTAGCTGTCTTCCGCTCTCCTTCCCTTCTTCAGTGATGAACCAGGAGAAGCACAAAGGGTCTTGCTCTGCAGAAGGTATGGAAATGGGACAAGCCAGCAGCGCTGCCTGAGGTGCAAGTAGATACATAGGGATTGCATTTCCAGGAATCATCTTGTCTTGCTGTCAAAGCAGGTCATCACAGAGAATGGAGAAGCTAAAGCCCCAGGAGCAGCAGATGACTTTGGTCTGGTTTTGGACACGATGCATACCATGGGCAGCGGGAATTTTACTGTCTGTGACTGAAAGGAGAGAAAAGGAGACTGAGGTTCCCCAGAGACTTGCTTTTGGATGGTCAAACGGCCTGCAAGAGCATGCACGCATCTGCCTTTCAATAGACAAAGCTGGGTCAGGAGGAGTTCATTCCCAAGGGAGAGATATCAGGACCCTGCTTCACTCCACAGACTGCAGTCTGGCAAAAAGATGGACAAATGCCATAGGAATCTGAAAGATGTATTATTAGGATATGTGTAGCTCATATTTCATTCTTCCAAATGTCTAGCTCCATTAATGAAACCCATGTTTCATTGTTTCAGAGAATTTTAAAGCCAAAGGGACCATTAGATCATCTGGTTTGACCTGGATAACATGGGCCACAGAATTTCATCCACAGAGACAAATAATGTGCGTTTGATTAAGCTCAGTTAACACAATGTTTCACCAAAACAATAGAAATGGATGCACTTTCATAATCCATATTTTTAGGAAACATCTTACAATTTACATTTTCCCTTTGGGAATAGGAGCTCAGCCTTTATTGTTCTTTTAAACGGCAAGGCTGCCCACACTGGTGGCCTGGCCACACTCCCACTGAGGGGAAGGATGGGGAACGGAAGCCACAGCCACATCACAGGGGACCACGCACCATCGTATGCTGTGCCAGCAGCACTGCAGCCCTCCAAGTCCCCCCTGTGTCAAGTCCATGGGGCTGGTGGGGTCTGCCCGCAACGCACCTTGACCTGCAGGGCGAATCCAGCTAGGGAGATCCTTTCTCCCTCTCCCAAAACCAGCTGAAAGGAGCACTGCTTAGACTGAGCACAAGCTGAGGACGCTTCTGCAATTCCCCTTTTTTTTTTATTATTATTAGCAGAAACGCGGTGGAAGATACTCAGACGTTCTGGCCATGAGCAGAGAAAGAAGCTTTGAAATAAAATATCATTATTATGGCTGCATATTTCAGCTGGCACCAGATGAAGACTGTTGCAATGAGCACTGCACAAGGAATTGCTGGAAGACACCATGAGCAAATGGCAGGAGAAGACTGACTAGTGGTGAGAAAACCAAAATATCTTTAGAACCACTGGAAATTATTAAAGTTTTGACAACATTCTTCATGGCATCCCTCTCCTCTTTCATCAGCTGTGGAAGTGATCAGCATTTTTTCTCATTCAAATTTTGACAAAAAGTTGTCTTTTGCATCCCACAAAAGAATATCCCGTGTTCTTATTTCCTTTTCCCAAATTAATTGAGTGATAAATGGAAGCACAAGGAGATTTTCCCCAGGTCACACAGGAAGCCTAAGGAAGGGGCGAGGAATCAAAACCTGAATTTCTGGGTTTGAGTCCATCATCACAATCAATAGAGAAAATGGTGATAAACCCTTTTATTCGCTATAGGATATACAATGCACATTCCTTAGCCTAAATAATGCACATTTCAGACAGGGGATAATTATAAAGTTAGGAAGAGCGGCAGCTAGCTATGAAAGTTTCCCAACTACTGCCAATGCTTGTGCAGTCCTTTAAAACGGTTTAAATGAGAGGGGAAAGGTTTGTCACAGACTACAATCACTGCCACTCTGCATTTTTCTGATAAAACCCATGCAATTGGTTATGATCCTGAAAGAAAGGTATCTGTGGACATCATTTTTCACAGGGCTTTCCATTTCCAAACCAGTACAGCTTATGTGAACGGAACCTTTTGGTAACGGAGTTGTTCAAGACGTTCATAGCACATAGTGGAAAACACTGACTCTACTGTCTTTTCTCCTTTCTTTTTTAAGACTCCTTTTTTTTTTTTTCCTTCATCTTGTGGTCCACATTACTCATGGACTGCGAACGATTCCCAAGAAAGCCACAATCAGTGGATTCTCCCTCTGTCTGTAAAAACAAGACTGGATCCGACCTGCCGCGAGGTCATCGTTAGCAGCCCGTTTTTGGCTGGAACCAAGCCGCGAAGCCGATTCACACGCGCACGGCCACCCTTCACGAGGTTTGCGTTGCAGAGGACTAGCAATGCTCCCACGGTCATTGCCCACGGCTCGGGCGGCCAGTCCCGGTGGGTGAAGCAGGACTTCTTCGACCACCCTGCTATCCGCCATGCCCGCGAGGCCAGACGGGGATTATGCTTTTAAAACAGGGTATAAAATAACAAAAGCGCAGCATAGGACTCATTAGCGGCAGGCAGTGGGGTGCCACGGCGGCATCGCGGGCGCTCAGCACCTCTCGTGGTGCTGAGCTGCTCAGATGTGGCAGAGACAGGGCGACGGGAAACGCTCCTCCGACGCCCGTGGGCAACGCGCCATTGCAGTCCAGGATTATCTGGTTTCCAGTCTGAAACGTCGTGACCGCAGCCCCGCTCCCTGCAGACTCAACCCCGCAGCACTAATTTAGCACCAGCATCCTGGAGGTCTGAGCCAGAGGGAGGGCTGGGGGACGGGCGGAGGAGGAGGAGGAAGGTGTCGCTGGGACTTTGCTCTTCCACTCGTTTGCACCCGCGTGCGAGTCCCTCCTCCACCACGCGCACCCATCCCCTTTGCCAAACAGTAGACTGAAGAAATTAGCCCTTGCGCCTTGAAAGGTGGCAGGTTTTAGCTGCTCATAATCACATAAGAAGGGGGAATTAATTTTAAGCTATCACAAAAGGTGACAGAGTTGTCTTGCTTATGAACTGCTGCTGATTCTGTGTGTACTGATCTGTCGAGGAGAAAAGAGCCAGAAGCCTTTATTGGCTTCGCTGTGCCTAGCGAAAGTGTCTGCCCTCTTCCAGAAGATAAGTTCAGCCTTGTTTATTTTCATTTTAGCTATTCGGAAAGCTCCGTTATGTGCCGTACCAGACAATATCGCTGTGCCTTTAAAAAGGAAAGGAAGTGCGGTCCTGGCAAACATAACCGGAGCAATAAAATATAAATCTTTGTAATTGTTGTGGAGACAGAAAGCAAAACAAACTGTACTTAAGTACATTGTAAGAAAATGTCAGAGATTTGAGGGAATGGTCATTAGCATACGAAATCATTTATCTCCCATGAGTAAGTGAGTTGGACGGAGACCAACCCATTTAATTTTCAGTATTTTTCCTTTTGGGATTTCTTGGAATGTCAAAACTACTATTTTTTCCTCCAGAAAAGAAGATTGACTTCAAGGATGATGTTCAGAGACCACAGAAACAAGTTGAACACAGCGTCGGCTCCCCCAGCCACCCCCTGCGCCCGTGCGTAGCCGAGTGCCCGGCTACGGGTGCAGATGCCCGTGTGCCCAAAGCTCTTGTGCAGGTGCCCCGGCTGCAGCCTTAGACCCCATGCAACGTCCACGGGTGCTGCCTGGCATTGACATCCAGCTCCTGAGAGGACTCGCAGACTGCCTCCTCCATCATCACCCCCACCCGTGAGGGTGTCCCCGGGATGTTAAATTTGCTCAGATGAAAATTGCCCTTTCCCATAGGTCTGCAATCCCCATGGCCACTGCCTAAAACCATCCTGGGAGCAGCAGGATCCTTTTAGCATCACCTCAAACCACCCACTGTTTAACTGGTCTCGCTGGTCCCTTCCCTGCCGGGAAGCTTGCCTGAAAGCCACTTTCACAGACAGCCACTTCGCCGCCGTGCCTGACTCTGTGTCACCCCACAAAATCACGCCTCCTTCCTTTCTTTATTTAAAAGATAAATTACAGAGGGAGAAGGCTACCAGGAAAATCATGACATGAAGTCTCTCTACCCAGCTGGCATCAGGTGATGGGCGAGGTGTCCCAGTACCCTTCAGCCCCCCCGGATGGTCCCTCCGAAGAGGGAGGACAGGGAGGCTCTTCCGAGAGCCGAAGGACAGGGATGGGTTGAATCTGATGAGGAGCCCCACGCCCCTGTGCTTGGTTACACAGCTGCCGAGCTGAAATGCATGAAGTTATTTGAGACAGTTATGGAAACATTTGGGTACCCTGAACTTCTCCCTGCTGGATTCTTGTCCCAGATGGGAAGAAAATGAAGTTCAGATCTTCTGGGATTAATATAATCAGAGAATCTGAGAGGAAAACTCATGAGTCGTTTTCCTCCTTCCTTTGATGAGGGGGGTGTCTCCAAGGTTAATGAACTGCATCCCTCACAGTAGGCAAAATGATATCACACATGTGTCAGAGCAGAGCAAGCTTAGAGGTGCCACGGAAAAGGTTTATTCTTTTAATTATAGAACAGGAAAATTGTGTTTCAGGTCCCTAGTAAGATTGTTTCTAGCAAGAAAGTACTGAATAGAACCAAATGCAAATACCTTGCCTTTTTTTTTTTAATAAGGTGGTCAAAAGGTCTAAGGGGAAGCAGGGATTTTGGAAGTATGCACAAAGTCAACAGTGCAGTTAGCAATGGGATAGTAAGATTTCACAGCTCTGCTTTGATCAGTATTTCAGAAAAGTGAAGCCATAGTACAGAACGTCCTCTGAACTGAAACCAAGGCAGGCTTTGTCTTTTATCTCAAATATCAGCTAAGAAAATTAGAATGATATGAAAATGCTGAACTCATTACATTTTATTCGCGGTTTTACAAAACTGCTCCAGTAAGGCATATGGTTTCTTAATGAAGGTAAAAATTTCTGGGATACTCTAAAATGTTTTGTAGGGTCTATGTGTGAGCCAAAGAAGTCATCATCTCCCCAAAATGCTTCACAATTTGAAGTTGCAGTTACTTATTAACTGTCCTTGATTTTCTGAGCATACTGACAGTTTCACTTTCTTTTCTGAAGACACTTTGAGAGTTCTAGCAACTAGAAAGTCATGTAGGAAGGAAATGATTGATTTTGCTTTTCAGCCTAATTAATTATTTTCTCCTTCCTCTCTTTTTATTTAGACCTTCTTCATTATTTTTCTTCAGTGCAAAAGTCCTTACAATGTTTGTTTGAACTAACATACAAGCAAAAGAAAAAATGTCCATCCATAATTTGAAGCAGATGCAGCTTCGATACCCAAAGCTTGGATTGTACCTGGAGATTGTGTTATGGACCTCTCTTCAGAAAATAATTACAGATGGATTTGGTGACATCTGTGGTTTTGGCGACTTCAGTGGATTTGGATCAGGCCTATAGCTGTATAATAGACGTCCATTTTCTTCCTGAACACCAAAATGAAGTCCACCACCTGCATTTTCATGGCTAAGTGGAGAAAGCCCTAGGTGAAAGAGAACCTAAGCAGGCAAACCAAGCATGATGTTCAGAGCTTTTGCTAACACTTTTCTACCCATTATCTTCTTTCTAAAGCACTTTTTTCCTCTAGAAAGAGTCATTATTAATAAACAATTAATTAGAACTCAGAAATGTTCTTTGCTTTCCACTTATTCTTGCCAACATGGGATTTCAGACAACAAAAACCCCTACCTAGTATCCTATCAAAACACCTGCAGAACTACAACTGGCACAGAGTCACGCGACAAACCCCATCCTCGCCTTGCACGACAGGACCTCAGCCTGCAGCACAGCGCTGGTCCTGATCCAAACATCTCGGATGTAACGGGAGATGGGGCAGAACTGGAGGTCAGGGCCTATTTGTGTAATTAACCCGTGTTTGTTGTTCTTAGCAAAACCACAAGACCTCGCTAAAGCAGCCTCACCCAAGATCCTTCTAGCCTACGGGGGTAACACAGCAGAGCGAAGAGTTGCGTGAAATTTTATTTTCTTTAAAACAAGCAGAGTCTTTTAAATCTTTTCTGAATTTCAGGTTCAGCATCACGGATGGTTTTTCGCCCAAAGTGGCCTGCAAATAATGAGTGACAAAACCGAAACCATTCTGCAAGTAGTTCAGCCTGTCTGTGGGGAGGGGGTGTGGGTGGTGGGGAAGATCAGAGCCATCTCCAGCAACAGCACAGATAAAGTCAGGGAAAGCGTGTGCTCCGTGTGCTACAGGCTGAGGCTCCTTGGCACAACTTGGTTTCTAGTCTTTCAATTTTATCAATGCCTCTGCACATCAGTACCAGACTAAACAAGTGGTGAGTGCATTGTGGAAAATAAGGAATGAGGTGGAGGCAAACAAATGTTGCTGTCCCACAGATGAGGAGCTCTTCTTCCACATGACGGTGGAGAAACAATGGAAATGGTGCCGGGAGCGGGGTGGGATGACAATGCCAGCGAGCTGAGGCAGGTCTGGAGCAGGAGCAAAGCTTCGTGCATCCCAAACCCTTCCTTGACAGCAATGCCACCATCACCTTCAGGTTCCAGGGCTGCTCTGCAGTCACAAGCAACCGCTTTGCCTGGGACCTCACTGGAGAAAATATCCACGGGATGAAGACTTCTACATTACACCAGCACATTTTCATAGAAACAAAATCCTACGCTCTTAAGGGCAACTATTCACACCAGAAATGCCCCACATTCATCCAATTGAGGAACATAAACAGCTCCACTGTGCTTATCCATCTGCAATCAGGACGCTCAGCAAAATACCTGGAATAGTATTTTGCAAAATTAGTTTGCTCAAATGCACTTTGAGACCGTAGTAATCGGCCCGGCAATATTCCTGAATGGAAAAAGAGGTTAAAATTGTCCTCTAAAAAGAGCTGTTGGCAGTTGTCCTCTGGTCTTTTTTTGAAGATGCATGCCCATGGAGAGGAGCAGAAGGAGTAAGGGTGGTACAGGACAGGGCTGCGGCAATTTGAGCATCTGTTTGCTCTGTGCTTGCCAGCCCTGCTCTTGGATACAACCTCAGGTCCTGTTCTTCCCTTCTACAGTACCTTCCCCAGCTCAGCCGATCGAAGCAAGCTGTGGTGGCTCTCACAATTTGCCCGTACCTTTCCTAGCACGGACTTTTCCAAGGGTTCCTAAATGACTTGAGGTCTTACTTCTAACTCCAAAACAAATCCTGGGGGGCTCCAGGGAGGTTGTTCCAGTCTGTCCCTGCACATGGGGTACGACCGACAAATTAAGGAACAAAACACACATACGTGTTTGTTTTCGGATACTCCGGCCGCTGGTGACTAACCTCGCTAAGCCTTCGGCTCCGGGATGCGGCTTGGCTCAATTTTGCTTTTTGCAAGCTGGCAGGTGACACCACGCCACCACAACCCCCTTTCCCACTCCGGGAGCTTTTTGTGCTGAGACAAACCACCACGCTGGGGACTGGATGCTTGGTCAGCGTGGAAAGCCGGCTGTTCCCAGCCCTCAGCAGCACTGCGGTGGCTCCACGTCCTGCCAAGGCACCAGCTCCACGCTGCGCGTTTCCAGATGCGTCTCGGGACATGAGGCTTCTGCGACATCTTTGCCTGCGCTTCTTATTTATGAGCTTCCTGCTGTATTTAAGGGTTATTTCTCCTCTTCACCTTCCTGATGTAATGTAGGGGCATTATCAGCTAGAATGAACTTTAACAGAGCAAGACCCCTGACCACAGATGAAAGCTTTATGAAGTTTTCCTCGTTTATTTTTTTAATTCACTGGTTACAGACCCATAAAATTACTTTCTTCTTCCTCATCCTCTTCTCACAGCCTCCTCCAGTTTCTGGTTCGGGGTTGACACAGGAAAGGCAGCCCACCCGCTCTACTCCCCATGGACCCACTCGAGTTTTCACCCCTGAAGACAAGGGCATCCAGTAGTCCCCAAGTTGACCCTTGCAACTCCCCTTGTCACAGAGGTGCTGTAGGCTGAGGCAACCTGAAGCCTTTACAAGCATCTATATGTGGGGAGAAACAAGGAATTTTCACATAAATGCTTTATTTGTGGGTGGCAGCGGGAACTAAAGCAAGGCAGCTGGAAAGTCACCCATAAAAGTGCTTCTCTCTTCATTCAGAAACAACTGGAACCTTCCTCCATCTTGGAGGATTTTTGTGATAATGAACGATGCTCTAATGTATTTCAACAATTTTCACTTCTTTCGTTTTAATCTTGTGGGACTTATAAGAACTTCCCCATATTCAGAGAATCCACTTTAAACCTTGTTGCCTATACATATTCCATGGCAGATGCCGTGGGATGACAGAGCTCTTTTGTCAATGGCTTCTCTACAATGGCAAATTTATTAATACTAATTAACTGCACACCAAATTGTGATACAGTGGTTGGATCCAGCTCACTCTAACCTTCATTTTCCCACTTTGTTGTACAAAAGTACTCAGTGCCTCTCCACTGGCACAGAAGTGCTGACTTAGCAAAGCCTGTAAGCAGATGCAAAAGTTTAACAATCAGCTGAAATCTTTCTAATTTCAATGAAACCACTCTCAGGCTTACAGCTAAGCATATGCTTAGAGTCTTTGCTGAGCCATTGCCTACATATAGAAAATAAAACCAATAATAAGGGTTTTTTTCCTTTGGCTTCTGTGGTCTTTGTGTCATCGCAATGTGGCAACAGGCAATTTTTTCCTCAGTAGCATCACGGTGGTATGTAAGAGTTTTGTATGAGGAGCGATGTGCCTCACTGCAGAAGCTGAAATGGTGATAATGAGATTATATGAAATGGAGTTCCTTTGTTACCCATCCCCTTGGGGGCATGAGGAGGTGGTTGGCCAAGGGAAAAACAAGCTCATGAAAGTGCTCTGCGTGAGAAATACCATTCACAGTGTTGTGGGAAATCAAATAGCACTGGGACTGCACAGATCTCTCTTCATCTGCTCCCACTAGAGATATTTTTATTTTTAAAAATGGAAAGAAAAACAGCATTCCAACAATTACTAGATATTCATGTACATTGATATAGGTTCATTTTTACCTGAGTTCAGGAGAATGTCGTTTTGACAGGAAGCTACTGGGCTTTTTAACTTTGGTTGGTGCCCCACCCTCAGTAGGTAAGCTATCAATGAGATCAGCAATCACTAAGGAACCGTGTGATTTATCCATATGTTAGTAAAATTGTGCATTACTGTGATTGTCCCTGGTGTAAATCCATGTGTTGGTTCTCCATTCACAAGAGTCTAGGTTTTTTCTCTAGTCCAAACTAACTCCGGAAAATTTACTTCACTGTACTCAGTTTTGGTAGACAAAAAAAAAAAAAAGGAGGGAAAGAAAGGAAAAAGAAGAGGGGGAAATTCCCATACAACAAAAACTCCATGACAGCAGAATCCAGATAAACAAATAATTTTAAAAAAAAGCCTCTTAATTTTAGTTAGGTGCCATGGCTTTTCTGGCTTGGCTAAATTAGCTGAGAGCGAGAGTCCCCATACAGTCCCATCCCCGTTCCAGCCCGTACAAACAGAGGAAGTGGTTTCCTGGGAACAAAACCCACATGAAAGTTTTGCTGATGGTGCTTTACTTCCCGTCATTTCCTCCTCTCTTCACATTTCACACGTAAACCCGCCGGCAGGACAGAGCACCTGGTGCCTGGGGTCAGATTTATTATCTCATCTGAAAGAAGAGGGGCACAACTCATCACCCATGCTGACCAAACCATCTCCCACCATGGCTCAGTTCAACGCCTCCTAAAATGGCAGAGGGTCATCGCAGATTTGCTTTAGATGGGCTCCATCATAGCAATTACTGCTGGGACAGAAGAGCTGAAAGGGCTTTCTCCCCTCCATTAGCTCTTTGTCGTGATACCATGGCCATATGGTCCTCAGGTCATATAGATCCTGTGTCCGCCCCTATTGAAAGTCATGTTGTTGCCGTGGTTACTTTCATTTAAGAATTAAAAGGTGGCTATCTCCAGTTCAAAGTGGCTGAATTTAAAAACACCTTTGGAACAACCAAATATCTATGGTGTTCAGATCATTTCTGTGATCTCACCTGGCTGCAAGCAAGGATCGTACAGGTCCAAGGGATGATGCCATATTATCAGTCTCCTGACCTGCCCAGTTTTTGCCGTGTAATAAAGTATATTTAAGACTGTAGAAGGATTAAAGGCTAGTTGCCTCCAGAAGCACATTTCCCAAGTCATGGCAAAGATTAAAAGACTTTAATGGGTTAAAGCACCCTTCTCTGGGGTCAAGATGGCATCCACAATATTGACTGGACTGTCTCTTGGATGTGGCATGAACCGCACAGAGCTGGGACGTGCCTGGTTTTTGAGGAATAGTAAGTCCATCCTGTTTAGGGAACCACAGGACATTTAATGGAGCAATGAAGATAACGTGATAAGACTGGACAAAGTAATCGGGGAGCTCATAATCAAAAGGTTCTGTTTCCATATCAAAGCAATAATGCCTTTCATAAAAATGAGATATTTTGCTGCTTTGTTAATCACTTTATGTTAAAATATTGAAATATTTTGCAGAACCATGAAGAACAACACAAGGAAAGATACTCTGGTGAACACCTCAAATGTTAATAAACTGCAGGTCTTACAGTGGTTTATGTCTTGAAAATTAAGCCTTTAACATGTGTTTGAAGATTCAAACTTCAGCTGTTTCGGTTAATTAGAAATCTTAAAAAATGTAGTTTAATGAATTCAGTGCTTGTTTATGTTAAACTGTCAAAGAGTTAAGCAATGAAAAAGTGTGATTTGGGGAACATCTGATTGCAGCCCATGTGGAATTCCATATGTCAGAAAAGCTGGAAAACATTTTATTGAACCATTGTGTAGAATATGCATTAATTTCCTACTACTTCATAAAAGACTTCTTAGCAAGGTTGACAAAGGATTTATCATAATTATTGCTCTGGCCTGCATCATGATTATAAATGATACATGCATGTATTTTGTTTATAAAATTCCCAGTTTGCAATCAAAACAACCTGTAATTTGCTCTTTCCCTGCTTTCTCGTCAGCGGCTGATCTGAAAATCTACCATTTATTTTCAAAATTAATACTTGTCAAACATTTCTTTTGCTTTGCAGTGCCAGGAAAAATGAAAAATAAGAAATGTTTGAAAGATTTTACCAGAAGAGGATTGGTACCGAGCTGGTAGAGAATAATGATGCTTCATATTTGTTCGGACAAAAGCTGCAACCACTTTTCTGTGCGTAGCTGTTTCATTGCTCAGGAGACAAATCAAACACCCTTAATTATGTCAAGCGCTAGCAGTTTGTTTGATTTTAATGAAATCACTTCTGAGTTTCCTGAACTTGGTTTTTCTCTAACTTATCACTGAAAGTGCTTGTGTGATTTTTGTTGCAGGTGTGGATGCCACATGCATGAAAGGGATGTGTTAAATTAACGGGATTTAACGTTCTTCTCCAGGCGATGTTTGGACGTGTTTCCAGTCAAGGAACAGAAGCAGCGTCGCAGGATTTACGCGGCCAGTATGTCTTGGTTGGTGAATACTGGGTAGTCACACAGCATGAAGTAAAAATAATATGGTCATATCAGGACAGGAGTAGGTGAGCATAATCCGCCGTCCTGGCATGGCGTGCGGTGGGAACTACTGAACAGCAGCAGACAAAATGGCAACTTGAGCATTCGTAAATCGGGTGAATTGAGGATGCGATGAGAGGGTTAAGGTGGGTCTCAAACATGCCTTGGGTCTTACTAGGGTCATCACCCCTAGAAGAAACTTGGCATTTATACAACTGGGCCTGGAAATGAAGAGTCTCAAGCCAGGATAAAGTATGTCCTCTGTGACTCTCATTTCAAGAAGTGTAGATGATCCTTCAAGCCATAAGTGTGCTCCAATAAACATGCACTAAGATAATTCAGTCTGGGCACCTTGAGTCCTCTGTCTTTCCTCTTTTTCTTTATTGCCTGGGAGATTTCTTTTACATGCCAAACACTTGACCCAATCCTTTAGGATGCACAAGAGTCTGTGTGAGGAGCTGACTGATTTCAGATGGATCAGATCGATGTCTTTGGCTTTGCAACATTGCTGTTATTAAATCGGCTCATCTCGCAAATGAGGAAAAAAAATGGTCAAAGAGGATATTCTGTCTCTTGAAATACTTACTGATGGTAAAAGAAGACCTGAGTGGGGCTGAAAAGAAAGTTTTGATAAAATTTAACCCAAAGTAGCATTTTGAACACCAAAAAATCCATTTAAAGTCATCTTTTCATTTTCTTAACTGTGTACGATAGCTTTAAGTCTTTCAAATCTATTTCTTCCTCTTTGATATCATCTCTAAGTTTGCAACTAGAACCACAGCCATCCTGGACTCCTTGACTGCTGCAAGAATAAACAATTCTGCAGACATCATCAAGCCTACAAGTCACTTGTGTCACTTGTGGTTTGTATAAACCCATGGTCCACTCTCTTGGAAATTTTGTCTTAAACGCTATTGCAAACACCAGTGGTACTGGATATACCCAAAGTCAATAGATGGTCCATTAAACATAGTAACTGCCTATGCAAAAGCTTTTTCCCCTCCCAGTAAATCAAGCTCTCATTTTCCATTCACAAAATTTGTGTGTCTGTGTGTTGTTTTTGAAGTTGACTGTTTTGGATGGTGTTCAAACATCAATACATTTTTATCACAGGTTGGGGGTTTTTTTTCATATGAAAGTTAAAAGCCTAATGGGATCGCTGCACAGAGACTGAATAGTTCCAGGGGAGGAAATAATATATGATAAAAAGAAGGGTGTTTGATTTCAAAGACTTCTAATAGAAAGTTTCAGAAAACCATGAATAGAAAACACTTCTACTAATACTGCCAGCCTACATTATGTATATCAAATAAATAATTTTTTTTCAAGTTTCTTTTTTTAGCTCTTGGGGGAAGTTAAAATAACATACTTGTACAGGAGAATATGCAATCTAAGTGAATGCTTTGTTTGTATTTAATACGACACAGGGAAAGTATTTTTGAATTCACCAGAGCAAATCAAGCTGGATACATTTCGGTGCCCTACACTGACCACTGCAACGAGCCTTGTGCTGGACCGTGCCCCGAGCTTGGCTTGGGTGCCACCACACTGATTTCACTGATTGGCATCACCAGGGCATCAGACAAAACTCAGACATTAACTAAACTCCTTTTCATAATCTTAAATGCGTTTCATTTCTTCTCACTCCTTCCTTTTCTCCTTTGATGTGAAGTTTTCCAGAGTGTTTTTTCTTAGTTGGGTTCCTAATTTTTACCCTGGAGACGGGATTGCATCCATTTTCCTGCGAACATCTCTTGTCAGTTCTCTGTCCCAGTTTCATAAACACATCTGAGTTCATAAACACATCTGAGTTCATAAACCTGTTTTCAAAGGCCCAAGTTTTCTCTGAAAAGAAGACATCTTTTTACATATGATGAAAGTGATAAGTAATAGCTATTAGTATGTGTAATGTAAGGTTTATGGAAGCTACTGGAACCCATGGAAATGCCAAATGGAGCTTTCGGTGTTGTTTCTGTTTGATGACCCAAGTAGAACCACCTGGACCCTCTGGACATGAAACAAACCTTTACTCTCGGTGGCAGCATCCCACAAGGGAACCCCACTTCTGCGTTCAGCCAGCAGGAGTTTAGCAAACCTTGGCTCAAACCGTGACGCCAGCTTGCAGAGAAGCTTAATAACTGCACCGACTTCTTTTATTTTTTTGCATTTCTTTCTCCTTTTCCTTTCTCAGACTTATCTGTGAGCAAGTCTGGCTTAGCTGTTCCTGGGTTTGCATCCAGGCAAAGTCTTTTCCTCCCCAAGGACCCCTCTCCGGGCAGCGCAGACACGTGGGGTGCTCCGCTCTTCTGAGTTATCTTCGCGCAGCATCAGCCAGCATGGGTATCATGAGGCAACGAGGAGGCAGAGGGAAGACGTGGCTGTGTCCCAGAAAGCAGGATTTGTTCCTCATTACATGGGAAGTGTCAGGACATTCATTTCAGTGCATCCCATATATACATCCCAGGAAAGCATATCCACAAACACGCTTGCTGACTCTAACCTGCAGCTGAATTAAAGTATGCGCAATGGCTTTTCTTCACCACTTTTTTGCTAACAATGTTTGGCCAGTATTTATTTGTTTGAGTGTTTGAAGAGGGATTTTTATTCATGTGAATATAGGTATTCATCATGTAAATGAATGTATTTATTCTGTAAAGGCTCACCCTGTCTCTGCTGACTCATGCAGTTACTTGATAGGAATGTGACAAGAGGAAATTGAATATAAAGTCTACTGGACAGCCAATAAATCAGGCTTATATCTTTCTCTCTACCTCAGACAGGAAGGAACCCAGCTATTTTTAAATCTATGGTCCATATAACTAGCCAGAGCTGTTTCTTCTGTTAAAAGAAAAAAAAAAAAAAAGAAAAACTAACAAGATTTTAAATGTCCTATAATTCCTTAGACTTGCTCACCCAGCCATGTGCCTGTCCCCCCACGAGGGCATTGCCTCCCCTTCCCCGAGACGTACAACACGCTCACAACACAGCCAAAACCCGTTACTCAAGGACCCAACGTCAAATCCAACACAGGGCACATTCATCAGTCCTAACCAAGAGCTGGATAAAAAACACAGCGATAAAAATAGTTCTCAGACAATTGCCAACACCGTGAGCCCTTGTCATGATTCTGGAGCCATCCTGTCCAGGTACCCTCTGCCAAGCAGGCTGTGGCACAGGTCTTTAAAGCCAAATTTCTCCAGCTCGGAGCGTTTTTGAGTCAGCGGAGCCGGTTACACACACATGACCTCGCCAGGGCTGCCGGGTAGGAGTGATTCATTCCAAGCAATCCCCCAGTGTGAATCTTTGCTGATTAACATGTTCATTTGTCTTCCTTTAACAAGCACGTTACTGCTGATGAGGAGATGAGGGATTCTTAAGTTTCCTAGAACTAAATTAACTATTCCTGCTCGGTTTGCTCTGGCTGAACTTATATTATATTGCCCTCAAGGCTGCTAATTTGAAAAATGCTCTTGGATTATTTTTTTTTATTATTTTTTTCAGTGTTCCTGATAGAGATCCAAGTGCTAATAAGGAGTTAAGTTACATTTCTTGGTAAGATTTCTTAATTGCCAATGCTGACTGAAACTTGAACAGTTCAGAGATTCTGTTGATTATGTCGGCCTGAATATTATTACATCGAAATCCCTTCAGGATAACTGCAGCTTTTGTTATATCCATTGCATCATTTTCCTAATGTTGTTCAAAGTCAGTACTATAATAATTTTGTGGATTGGAAGGAAATTAACTGTGTCTGTAATGCTGTGCCTCTCGAGTAGGCACCGCACCGTAACTGTCTTACAAAAGGATTTTGGTCGTCTCTGCTCCACCACTTGGGTGAAGCTTCACAATGTTTTGAGGGAAACATTCACCAGCCTGTAATTCTTCACCCACACAGCTCAGATATTTTAGGACAGTATGGGAGAAGTTCCTGTGTCCGTGAGCTCAGAAACAAGGGCTCCAGAGAAGTTAAAAATCCCCATTTGCTCCGGGGACGCCCAATTTGGGAAGGCTGCTCTGGTCTGGAGGAGATGTCCACACTGGGGCTGAGGTGCTCTAGGAGGGAGATGGACACCTGGAGTGGGGCCACCCAAAAAGAGATACTGAAATACTCCTGCACAGATGCAAGGCAGCAGACCTGGCTCCTTTGAAGGCCAATTAGCGATTCCAAGCAGCAGATCAACACGCTGAGGTACGCACGGCATTACCCATTTCCCAACCCCTCCCAGGGTCCCTGACTCTGTACGGCTTTCAGAGCAAGCCACGGCCGTGGCACACGTCCTCAGACACGGAGCGACGCTCATCCCGAGGCAAGGCACGGAAATCATCCGGGACACCAGGTCAGCCTGTCTGCACGAGGTCTGCGGCACCTCAGCAGCCTACCTGCCGCTCCCACCAGCGCTCGTGTAAAAACACGCCCTGTCTACGCACGCGCCTAGAGAAAAAACCCAAGAAAAGCCTTCAGGCATATCATCCGTTACCCCGAGTCACCAGCGGCTCAGAGGCCATTTGTCCAGTTTGAAAAACGACGTCTCGGAAGGTGCAATATTAGCTTTAAGCTGCGGCTATCACTGTCTCATATACCAGCTCGTTAAGAACACAGCTCGTCTCGATGGGGCCGATGCAGATGATAAGAGACATCAAGTAGCAGCCCGTGACGGGAGGAGCACGAGAGCCCCGGCTGGGCTGATTGGACTCAGCTGTCCTTTCCTCCCCATCCCCGGCTCCGCGAGGAATTTGCAGCTACGTCTCATTTTCATGGCTGCTTTTAGATTCCTCTCACTCAAGTCGCAGGGAGACTTCTTGTTTGTTTTCATTCTCTTTTCAGGAAATGCATCATTTTCTTCCTCGCCGCTTGTAAAAATTGGTGTGCTCGCAATGCGTCCTCTACAAATTCAAATCCTTGCTCCGCCGAGGAAATGTGTTTCTCGTTTTGCCGGTGCCAGTTTCTCAGAAGTAATTTCTATATAAACTTTCCACCCTTCTTCTCCTGCTGTTTTCTGTCTTGTGTTCAAAAAGCCTTAAAACATGTCAATTTTCTGTTTCCTCCTATGGTACAACAATATTTTTAGTAAATATGATAAGCATCTCTGTTGAAGATGCAAAAATAATCCACCGCTGTTGGCCACGTATTCCCCTCCAGTTGGGTAGGCACCAGGAATAAGCAAAAGATTGCTTACAACCACAAAGTCTGATTGGATCTCTGAGATGAATATAAACACCAGAAAAATACGATGGATGTCATTAGAACATTTTATTTATCCTGTATTGACATGTACTTGGTTATTTGCAGTATTCCCTAAACCTGAGAGGAACGGCACAAATCTTATTCTAAATGGAAGCCCTTATGGGCAACAAACATGGGCAGGATTAATAAGATATTTAAGGCTCTCAGGAATTTTGCTTCTGTAATATTTGCTGTTGTTTCTCATGACTCCCCTCCAAGTGGAAAAGCAGTTGCTGTTGTTTCAAAAGCACAAGAGAAGGGATGATTTTGTCACTCTGATTAAGGAAATCAAGTTTTCAGGCTTGGTTTCTGAACTCTGCAACTGACCTCCCGTGCGGCCTTGGTTGGGTCTTTCCATCTCCTTATCCTCCATTTTCCCCTCCAACAATAAACTTGGGACTATGTCACCGCTGCAACAAGAAGCAGGTTGAGACCACTGCTAGGAAAAGATACAAAATTGCAAAAAGTGAATTTTTCTTTTGTTCTGCGAAATTTTGGTAAAAAAGATAAATTTTCTGTGCGGGGAAAAGATGACCAAAATCTGAGTCGCGTGCTATCCTGGTTATTCAGTGCATTCACCGTCTCGTCCTCCAGCACACGGGCTTCGCGGCGATGCTGCCACGTGAATGTCATGTCTGTGCAATGCAGTTTTCTCTTAAAGGGCGAACAGGTTCTTGCGAGGTGAAAAGTTCAGCTCAAAAATATTTCCATCCTGAGCCTAACCTTCCTGCCGTCAAAACTGATTGCCAGATTCCCATTGATAGGAGTGAAAGCAGAATCAGCGTTCGGATAATGGCGAGCTTTGTTTTTTCATGGTTTATTGTTACTATCGGTGACTCCTGTGTTACTGAGGGTTTATTCACGCCGTCGCCTGGATATCTCTCTCTCTCTCTTTTCGTATTCATTTTTCACTTCTTTGCACTGTTTCTGGTTGGGTGAATGAGATCACGGACCTGGCAGTGTTGCTTTTGGACAGATTCTTACCTTATCAGATGGGATCAAAGTATCCCATCTATTAGACAAAGCTGCATAGCCGTTGAGTTCCGCATTTCGCAGGAGCCCAGCTACCAAAAACGGTGTGTTTTTTGGTGACCTGAGCATCTGTTTGGTGAGAAAACGCCATGAGGACCCCCATCTCCCCAGGGCTGGTCTGGGCAGCGACGGGCTCACCTGCACCCCGGGAAGCAGCTCTGACGTGCTGGGTTGAGAGCCCAGAAGTTGGGGAAGGAAAGCAGCTGTTCCCATAAAAATGGGGAAAATTGGAAAAATATTATATATAACTCCAGGACTTCTTAAAACCAGAACCTTCTAAAGAATGAGAACCAAATTTTTTCCGCCTCCCTTTGTCTTAAAAAAGATCACAACCCTCCAATCTGGAGCGCATTTCAGCTTCCAGTGCAGCTCTCTGAAGGATGAAAGAGTCTACAGCGAGTGATAATCTAATTTATTAGCACTAGGGCTGAGAAAACAGGGATAAGTATATGGGAGGAGAGAAAGGTAAATGCAGGAAAAAATAGGAGACGATAGAAACCACAAAAAATACATTCTTGTGACTGAACTTCTCAAATCCTTTCACTGATGAGCACACTTCTGGCATCAGGTCCCACCGCAGAGGCTGAGCTTCCCCTGGGCTTGCAAGCCCACTTTTAAACGCCACAAGCCAGCTTGGAGTCCTGACCCTTACGTTGGGTTCCACAGCTGGGAGGGATGCTCCAGGCAGATAGACAGCCTTTAATGCACACGCAGACCCAAAACTTCCACATCTTAACGAGTAAAAATGGCAAGAGCTGACGTCAGTGACTTGATCCTATGACTTTTATTCCAGTTAGCAAGGGAAAACTTTATCAGATGAGCTTTTGTGGCATTTCTAAAGGCAGGCAAGCTTTGAGTTGACCTGACACTCACCAGAAGCAAAGCTGATTTACTAGGAACAATAGGTCTGGGGATGAGCGAGGCAGCGTGCTTAATCGCGTGCCTTCACCCAGCACCTCCAACTGGCATCACACCAAAGGGATTCAACATTCAAAACATCCCTTTGTTTTTCTTTGGGGTTTTTTTCTTCCAATTTCTACACTTCTAAGTCCCAACCAAGACGAGAAGAGCCCAGAGCACCGTCAGAGAAGACAGTTCACTCCGCACCAGGAGCGGGAGGAGAAGATAATCAGAACATATTTTCAAACCAGATAAACCAGTTCCCAATATTTATCTCTGCGATGCACCAGTTTCATTTTTGCTAAGTGAATAGCTCGTTCTCTCTTCAAAATCCACTTGCCTGAAAGCAGATTAATTAAATAAAGGAAAAGAGAACATCCCCAGAGCCAGTATCTCATTAGCAGATGAACTATCATCAATGGAAGGTAGAGGGTGATTTCTAGCAGTCAGAGCCTTCCCACAGCGATGAAGAGGGGAATAAAAACAGGGAAAGTTTAAGATAGGGTTGACTTGTCTAGGAAAAAGATCACATGAAGGGTTTGATTGTGCTTGGAGAGAATTTGACTTGACGATCCGTATGTTTTTCCCCTCCACCAACATTGTGAAATCCCTCCTGCCACTTCCAGCACAATCTGCACCTTTTGAAGAAAAGCCTAAAACTTTCTCCAAAGGCAGATGATTTGGTTTCCGTGGTAGAGCTTGCAAAAACGTGAATCCTACCACACCTGAGTGCAAAATTGGGGATCCCATGATCTGAGTTGTGCTACACACGAAGATCGAGGCGCGTATGAATGAAGAGTTTCTGACTGCACCAGCGTGCTCTGCCGCTGCGCAAGCCTCTCTCTGCAGAGGAGAGTGAGGTTATAGCTACACCGGGAAGTAAATCTACTATGACAGACACTACTGGTATGCCATGAGATAGTAGCCAGGGGAATTCATCACCTGTCTCTGATTTCTTCTCTAGTGTGTTGGTTTCTCAAGTGGAAGCAAAGCGTTTATAACCTTTAACATCCTTGTCCGTTAAGAGAGGAGGAGAGATGACCACCAAACCTTCAGCTGCTGGTGGGACCTCCAGAGAGTCTTCTGTCCCAAGCTTCAATCACTCAGAAGCAGCATGGTAAACAGGCTAAAGGGATTCACTCCCTTAACTAATTTACTGTGAGCGAGAAGAGAGGCACCATCTCCGAGCGTCAGGGAGGCAGGAAAACTGCCTTGAGTCCACCACAGCATCCCTCTGTGGGGTGCATGAAGGGGAAGGGGGATGCAGGAGACCTGGCTGCTACCCGCCGAGTCAGCCAGAGAGAGCAGCTCCAGCACACAAGGCAGGGCACCGGTGAGAGCTGACTGCTGCAAGCCCAAAAGACCAAAGGGATCGAATCCAAAGCCGATTTATTTGCCCTCACTTTCACAGGCACTAGGTGAGCCCGGATCCAGCCAGTCCACGCTGAGGACGATGTGCGGACTCTGTTTTACCCCCTGTCACCAAGAGAGGGATCCTTTCGCCTGTCCCTGGAGGCTCGCCTGACATTTATTTTAAAAATTAAGAAAACAGAGCCCTGTAAGTTGAGTGAAAGTGCAATTACACAACGCTTTGAAGTGCCTTGCTAATCCTCTTGCTCCCTCAGGACATGAGGCACAGGTTTGCAGAGTGACAGCCACATCGCTTCACCCAAATATTGACGCTGGCTCACAGCAAAGGCGGTGGAGGAGCTGCTGTCTCAGGACAACACCGTGCACCTGGACAGAAAGTGACCCAAAAACCCTGCCTAGACAGACAGCCCTTTGCTTCTACCATGAGCAGGGAAGGAGGAGATAACACAGAAAAGGTGATAACCCCAGTGGGTGCAGAAGCAGCCGGTATGGGTGATAATTATGAAGCCAATCTAACCTCCCGGGGTTGAAACCGAAGATAGCTGTGGCAGGAGCATGGTCTCTATAATATTTAGGGTATCTCAATACAGCTCCCAGGATGCTCTGCAGACGACATAAGGCCAAGTGAGGCTTGGACCCTACCCTGCCTGCCTTCTTCACCCTGACACAGCTGTGGAGGGAGACCTGGTTTTGCCTCCTGCCTTCCCAGCACCTCCCTCATGGAGCCAAGGGACGCCAAAGAGAGCGGCGAGCCGCGGGGCTCGCAGAGGGATTCGGGAGCGGCGTTCCCACCCCGCCTCCAGCACATTGGCAGAGCCATTTGCCCCGATCTATTTACACAGCATTTAACGCTCTTGATGTCAGTGTGGAGATGTGTTAATAACCCAATTAAACTGTTCATCCAGCTATGTCAAACCCAAGCGCTTGAGGAAGGCATGTGTGTTTAGCTTTGTAACTCTTGTACGGCGTTGCAGCATGCAAAAGCGATGTCCTTGCGGCTGACACCCAGCCCCAGCTCATCACCAACAGCACCTCACGCTGTATTCGGCAGGCAAGCGCTACCATCCAAAGTTGCCTTGTATGAACACCACCTGCGCTAGCCGACCGCTTCCTCCCCATCATGAGGATGGAGGCGAAGGCACACAAGCGCGTGAGATCATGCGTGAAACTTGGCAGAAGGTGCTCAGGAGCAGGTTGTGGCCTTCTAAGGTGGGAGATGGCAACGCAAGACCTTGGCAAGTGGGCTGCGAAGGGGAGGGGTTAAACGCCTATGGCAAGGACGTTGCTTTGATGGCAGGACAACCCAGCAGCTGCCCACGGGTAGGGCACGGTGCGGAGTGTACGTGGCACCTACCACGCCAGCTGTGGCTACGTGCAGGCAGCGGGACAAGGGCTCAGGGCTGCCTGAACATGCCCACGCATGGCTGACGTGACTGTGCCTCTGCTTTCCCATCCAGCAAAGGCAGGCAGGAATGTTTCCCTGCCCCACGCAGTTGCTTGGGAGGCTCCGGTCGCTCCTGTCTGTGAAGGGATCACAAGTCCGAGGCACGGTTTTGCAAAGCTGTTTGCCAGAAAAGAGCAGGTATTTATGTCCCTCTATCATTACCCTTGGCTGTCACCCTCTGGATGCAAGAAGCCGGTGAAGCGCAGCACACGTGCAGGTATGTATGTGTCCATATATAACCATATATGCAACAAATCTATGCATATATATCACTGTATGCAACACAATATTTAAATGGTGTGGTTTGCATTTCCTTTAGATTGATCTGACTTCCTTCTCTACTGATCACAATCTGTAAGCTCTGGGTGTCCTCAACGCTCTCCCCTCAACTACAAATTTAATACAAACTCTTCCTGAAGCACAGAAATTTAAAACTGTGTTACGCAGTCCCGCTAGAAGAAAACATCACCCCTCCAGACGGTTCTTAAGCATGTGCTTAACTGTAGGCATGTCTAATGCCAGCTGGTATCCACAGAGCTGAAAAACACATCAATAAAACTGAAGTTAGCTTCAACAATTCACTTAAGGGCTGTTCTGAGCCCGGACCGACTTAAGCATGTGCTTAAATATTTTCTTGATTCTAGGCCTATATTAGTGGAAAAATCATTGTTCCGTGCTAGATTTTTATATGTCTATAACTTTAGCATAGTTTTAGTATTCTCAATAGATCATTTCTTTGGATGGATTCCTCTACTCATCATTAATATTTGGCGTCAACTGTCTTTCTTTCTCATCCATTCCCAGAGACAAGGAAAAATTTTCCCTTCTTTCCATGGATGTATTTATGTTCCCCGTGGAAATTCTTCTCTATGATATATGAACTATTTTCAGAGAAGTTTAGCAAAGCCTAAATCACAAAGGGGAAGAAAACCTCCTCGGCTTGAGTTCATAAGGGGAAATGTTGGGATTGCAGTGACCTGTAGTGTGAATTTTTTTCTCGAGTTTAATTGTTATTTCCATTCAAATCCCCTTATATCCTTAGCCATAAATAAGGCTCCTGAATAATCCTTAATTTTTGTCCCCATATCTGCCTCACGTAAAATTAGGAGGGAATATTTAGGATCTGTCAAGATGACAAAGTGTCCTTTATGGTGGCCGAATGAAAGAAAGAATATAACTTTGGGAGAAAGCAACATGCTTTTCTTCAGCGTAGGATTTCCTCCACAGAGACATCATCACAGACTGTCAGAAGCTGGGCAACTCTCCAAAGGTTAGAGACAGGGCCAAAACTTATAATTTCTGCTTTAGAGAGGGCCATTTCTGTCTCTGAGATTTTAAATACTGTCTCACCGCAGCTGTGAAATTCAGAGCTTGCAGATTGCGGCTAGCGCAAGACGCCCGCTCGCCAGCCTGGGGTATTTCACCTCCAGGGCTGTAGGGGCTATTTCCAGTACGTTAGCTGGAAATGAGTTTCAAAGCGTCGATGCCGGGCCAGGCGCAGCCCCATCTCACCGGATGACTCGCGATCGCTGCAGCCGCCGTGGGAACGCTCAGCTCCGCCGCCCTCCCGCTGCTGCGAGATGCGTGGACCTGCCCACGGAGTGCCCACGCCAAGCCGCCCTCGACCCCGCTCCCCTGAATACCCTCCCCTCGCCCTCTCCTCGCCGAGCCCGAGTGCGGTCTGCTCAGCCAGGTGCGTTCCTCCGCGCCGGGGCAGCTGAGCCACCTAATTGTTGTTGGGGTGTTGTGTGGAGCCTGGGACACAGGACCCTTTGTGCGAGAGCTGCGCAGAGGCACGGGAAGACAAGCGGTCTCGAATATTTGGCGTGCAAAGTACCACTGGTCCATCAGGTCAACCTGTGAATCAGACACCCACTTGGGGCTCAACTCCTACGCCTGCTGCCACGCCTAAGGCAGGGAGAGGTGATGGAGAGCAGCCAGGCTGTTCTCAGGCCACCCAGGCGAGACGCGCTGCTTACGGGACCCAAACGAGTCTCTCGTTAGCTGAGGGTGGGGGCAGGGTGTAGCTGCCCTTGACAGGAGGTGGGGTGACTTCACCTTCGATGCCAGGGCAAGCCCCTCTCTTGAGAGCAGGGGGTATCGCCTGAAGATGCGGCCCTCGCTGTATAAAACTCCACATCCACCTCCCCGTGGCACGTATGCAGGACTGCAGAGCTTTGCACAGGACTCTGCGCAGCCGTGACCTCGGCTTTGCGTCGGAGCGCGTTTCAGTCGACGCGGCGCAGCGCAGCGAAAAGCCGAGCCGGGGAGAGGTCTGCGCAGCCCAGCTCCCCGGCGGGCGTCCTTCGGGCCAAAACAGAGCTGCTGGTCTTACCCTCGCTGGGGCACCGTGAGCCAGCGTTCATGGGTTCACAGACGCTGCTCTAAGCGTTACGCGCACACGCAAACGAACACGCAGGAACCCCCGGTTCATCGGCTCACAGATCCTTCCCGACCTTAGGAAATAAGAGGAGATGGATTTTCCCTCAGACGTCATTACTGTGATAGAGTTTGGGAGGCAAACGCACAGCCCTGGCACTGGTCCAACCAAGTAAGTCTGGGACAGGTTTTCTTTCAAGAATTCCAACCCATTCGTGTACTTTCTTAATGATCCAAAGTCTTCAAGGGGTTGCCTTTTAGCTTTAGCTCCCTTTCAGTATTTGTCATGTGTGTCAAAGTTGATTCTTTGTGTTTCCTCTGTAGCTTAACACTCTCAAGGAGAAACTTGATTTCTTAGACATCTGAAAGATATATTTTCCCTATTAATTTATTTTATTAATGGCAGAGAAGACGATCACTTCTAAAGTGAGGAGCAAAAATACACAAGCGTGAGAGCAGAGGCAGCATAGCTCATGTTGATGCTAATGCCCTAGCATGGAAATCTTAACGAGTGACTGGAAAAGGTCATGGAGTCACTTATTGCTCCTTATGGTTGGATAGATGAGCAAGTTTTGGTGCAGAACTGATTCCTCAAAGCCACCTGAGTAAAGAGGAAATCATTTATTTTTTCTTCCTGGAGTGGGGCGGGTTGGGTAGCTCACGCGCGTGTTGTCCACATGCACTGGTGCATCTGTTTATATTGTGTATGAAAGGTGGAGGCTAAATGGGTCGCGCTGGGCTGGAAGCAAAGCAGGGTCAAAGGGAACCAGAAGTCACATCTTGGACAACACATGCACCACTCACATCAGCCTGACGTAGCAGGAGGAGCTGGAGCCGCTGTTGCGCGGCTGGTTTGCAAGTACCTTTGGGCAGTGACCACTTGTCCAGGCTGCCGAGTCCTTGGAAACCTGGACAAATGCCCTACACCAGGCGGTCCTGCTAAGGAGCAGGGATGGGAGCAAAGACTTCCCACTCTCCGGCTTCCCTAGGAACTTTTTCCACAACATGCCTACACCTTTGGAAACTCAAGGAAAGACCAACACGTCTTCAACGTTTGCTGAGCCACCAGGGTGGAGGATGACTAGTCCTGTCTTGATTAAAGACTTGACAAAAGTATTTGATAGATCAAGGTTGAGAGAACAATCCAACAAAGCCCTGTTAGATGCCTGCCCAGACAAAGCCCGCGTATGCCAATTAAGCACTCAGCGAAGCTCGCCTGAGCCCTAACACTGGGAGAGACAGAGTCCCCCTCCAAATGCTGCCTCTTGCTCTTCTTGGCCCTTGACCCCAAGGAAGTCAGACCAGCAGGAGCTTCTACAGTCAGGAGCCCAGCCCCACGTCTGGAGTGGCAGGAGGACACCTCCAACGCCAGCTCCTGGTCCTTTCCTGTCAATGCGTTTAACCGGATTGTTGCTCGCTCTGCACCAAAGCTGGGATTCTGCAGTTTGCACACACCTGATCTCTTCGTTCTCTAAGAGCCACCTCTAATTAAAATGCACGTTTTTCCCTCTGTCAGGGGCTTTAGTTTGGGAGTTTTTTCCCCAGCAACAGAAATCATATATGGATATAAAAAGACTTAGTCCATGAGACTTCAAAGGGCTGACTCACACCTCAGGCTGGTCTCAGGCTGCCTCTGTTCAGCCACAAGTTTATCAGACAAAGCTATTTTTGCATCCTTTGCTACATGATTTCATTTCGCACTCTAAACAAAATTATTTTCTTAATTTTGTATAAACTACAGCTACAGTTTTGTTCAGCTTTGTTTTGCTGACAGCTGACCTGCTGTTTCCTATTGATGCTCAAACCGTAAGTAAAAGATCTCTGAAATAAGCTAAGAAAATAAAACTGGTCAATCAAAGGTTTTAAAAGACCCATCATGCTGCAAAACAGCGCAGAGCAGCTAGGTGCCCTGTTTTAAGCTTTAACTTAGTCTGTTACTATTCACTCTCATTAAATCCAGAGTCATCTGGCTTAATTTGGTTTGCCAGGAATTTACTTTAGGGTAATTTAGTGTAGGATCAGAGTTACCAGGCTTTCCCCGTCCCCACCCCACTCCCTTGTAGGACAGGGGATAATAATAGAGGATTTTTTTCCATGAAAGCATATGCAATTTCCTCTACAGCCATCCAAAACAAATAATCAGGAGATTTCCCCATGTTTACAATGGGGCTTTCTACTGACCTTCCCTGCAAAGCACTTTAGGAAAAATCGATGAAAAATACTCTATAAGAAGTGGGTCACAATTGCTGTTATTGTTACTCAGAATTCATGTAGTGTCTAATCTGAAACCAGACAAAAATTAAGGGCTTCTCTTTGCCCTTTTCATAACAAAGCAATTATATTTAACAGTAGGTACAGTGAAATTGGAATAAATCTGGTTTGTATACAGAGATATTTCATATTTATTAATAATCATTGTGCCTACAGTGTTTAGACCAATTCCAGATATAAACTATAACAATGTTTAAAAACTTCCCCGTTGGCATAATTGAGTCAACATGACTGACTTGGCTCTCCCCCTTTTTTGAACGACCGCAGTTATATCAGTGCAATACTGGATATATGAGCCTCAACTTGTAGCAAAGCAAAGATGGACAAAAGGGAGGGTAATGCTCCCAGATCTCATGTGGAAAGAGATTTATTTGGCCCATAATTTGATGAGTCTTTGCGAATTTCTTTATCTAGTACCTCTGCTTGGGGAAGCAGCTACTGGGCTATTTTTGCGTCACGTTGCTGGTGGTCCGCCCGGGAGTCCCTGCCCTAAATCCTCAGTAGAAGGAAACCAGTGATGTCTTACCTCCACTGCAGCACAACCCAACCAAAAACGGCTTGTGAGGAAAATAAAAGGAGCCTTTTGACTGAGTTTAGAGTGTTGAGGAAAAAGTTTGCCAACCAAGCTGACAGCTATCCTGGAAGAAGCAATCTGCTGCAGGTGGATTTCACCTCCCCTAATGCTCTAAAGCACAGCCCTTATCCAGCTCCTCCGTCTACAGTCGAAGGGTGATTTCACCCACCCTGAAGCTTGTGCCTCAGCTGGTTGGAAGTTCAGCTCCCTGAAGGTGCTTTGCTTTCCTGGCAGGTTCTGGAGACAGATCTGCTGGCCAGCTTAGACCAGGCATTGAGTTGTTGGATGACTGGTGTTGGCTGAGATGAATCCCATGCAAAGTGCCCTGCTCAGGTTTGTGTAAGTGGTGGCAGAGATGTAAAGAGATCTCTGTGAAACAGCATCCTCACCTCTGCCCTTTGATGTTTGGGGATGTGATTACAACATTTTTATGCAAGGCATACCAGGAGCTTGAGGTCCCTATTGCCTTTGGGACTCAGATCCTTGGGATGGAAACAAGTGAGCCTGTCTGCTGAGCTCAAAACAAAAAAACCCCACCCAAAAAACAAAAAAACCAGTTTGAGGATGCTGTTACCATGACATGGTTAATCACTGAGTCTCTGTTCCTGTCAAAGACCTCCAGGAAGATCTCACTCATGTGGAGCTCATAGTGAGACAGGCACAAAAAGGTAAGAGACTGTTTGTCAAATTATCGTTAATTGCTCTGGTTTAAAATGAAATGCCTTGAGATCTGATGTGGCTCCAAACAGCCCTGCTAGAAAAGAGACCTGATCTGTGCTGGGAGGACCAGTGCTGGTACAGGAAAACACCACACTAGACCCCTTGTGTATTTAAATTTCTGCAGGACTATCATTACCATCAAAGCTGACGCTGCACAGCTCAAAAGTACAGAGGAAGGTACAGTAAGAAATAAGAGAGAATAAGGATGATGAAATGTAACCTTTTGCTATTCTATTTATCTGCTTTTAAGGAGGGGGATGCTATCAGTTGCCTACTCAGCATCTCGCTCGTTGGGTCTCTGCTGTGCTGAGGGATGTGTGTACGAGCAGCTGAGACAAGCAGAGAGACAACGCCAGCTTTTGCGAGAGATGAAGAGCTCCTTATGCGCTGCGAGATCACAAATCCATCACATGAAGCCTAATGAGGGGGCTGAGCCAGTACAAATACAACTGTTTGTTTATTTTAACCATCCAATGAGAATGAAATAACTTAAAAGGATTCATGTTGCCAACAATCTTTTTTTTTTTTCTTTCTCCTCCCCTCCTTGCATGGTATTTGTTAGAAATCAGGATTTTCCTTAACTAAATGTCTTGTGGTCTCCTTAGCTTTGTTTCTTAACAGGGTTGTCTTTATGTTAGTTTTCTTTGGCTTCCCAATAGAAGAGTAACAGATTTCTTTTGAAGTTTTATTGATGAATGAGCTCCTATAAATAACTCTCTGTGGCAGCAGCTTGATCTCAGAGTTTACTCTGGAATAATAGTAGCAATGGGAATGGAGGAAATTTATGGCAGCGTGACATGAAATAGTTTAATGGGCTTCATACTGTTTAACTTAATCTTTACAGATGTAAAAACAGAAATACAATTATTTTAACAACTATTATTACATATGCTTTTCTAATGAAAACAACGACTTAGTAGGCAATTGAAGATAGGTAGTGAAGAATTAAGGAGTCCACCTCATTGCAGATTCAGGAATTAGTGTGTTGGGCCAGTGTATTTGCAAACCTTCATCTGAAGAGCCGAGGGAGATGCGAGGCGGCTGGGGAGGATGGGTCTTCAGGTGGCACTTGGGACTTGTATGTAAAGCTGAGTCACGGAGCTTTGGGTCAGGGTGCAGGTGCCTGAAGATGCCGAAAGCCAGTGGAAGCGGTGGAGCTCTGTCTTTGGAGGAATAAAAAAAAAAGACCCTCAGTGCTTTCTTCCATGCCCCCTTATTTCACCTGTCTGCTTGGTGAGGAGCTGATCCCAATCCCACCAAAGTCCATGGGTATCTTTGGGGACACTGGGGGAATGCCTGGCCACATCCCTTTTGTCCTGTAGCCCCATGAGCGGTACAGTTGCAATCCTCCAACCTGAGGAGCAGAAACAGGTATCACAGTCCCACCAACCGAAGGATGGAAAGGACGGAGGGCGATGATGAAAACTGAGCATCATTTCCAGGCTCCAGCCTCTGATAGTGACCTGATAAAAGAGAATTTAACTGCTTACCGTCGCAAGTCTGCCCAGCTGTGTTTCTCTAAGGCAATGTCACGAAGCGTAAAGGTGGTCCGAACGCGCCTCTTTCACCCGGGTAAACTCGGGAAGGCGATGCTGGAAGAAAAAAAAGGAAAAGCTTAAAATCATGTCGTCTGTCCGCATGCCTGACCCACAGGCAGACTGGCGTTTAGCCCAGCGGAGGATCCGGCCAGAGGGCTTCAATCCATGTGCAAGGAGTGGGTGTAAAATCCAGCATCGTAATTATTAGGAAGAGCACAGGGCCTAATTCAAACGTAAGACTTCCTTTGCAGGGGTTTGAATGTGGCTTGTAGCCAACCGCAGCTCCGTTGCGCTTTTTAGTGCTTTGCAAAGAGCTTGAGTAAATATTGAAACATGTTGATGCTCTGCGTAATTCCTATAACAATAGCTGACAGCTATTGCTTCCTCCTTGAGGGGGCATTATTTGAAATTAAATTGCAATGAAAATTATTAGCATTGTGTTTTCAACTGTCTGTTTAGTGGGAAATTTGCATTATTCATAATGCTTTCCAATCCACAGAAATTGCCCATGCAAGAAATAACTTGCAAATTCTTACTCGATTTCCAAAAATGTGGGAAAGTTTATTTATTTCTCCATGCATTCCTGATTCGCAATGTGCTCTCTAAAAATGTCGCTAAGATTTAGGCTAACCAAGCTCATGCTAAATTTAGTAACTATATTTTAAATAAACATTCTTTACGCTTTACTGAACCAGCTTTGAAGCTGGCTTAAAACAAAATTGCGTTCACATGAACATTAACAATGTTTTACTTTGGAGTAAGTGAACATCTGAATAAGTAATAATGTATTATTCAGTATAATCTGAAAATGAGATTTAAGAGATCTAATTCAGCCACTTTAGGAAAGATTCCTACGAGGAATACTGAATCAGAGCTGTATTTATTTCCGGAAGAGTCCATTCTGTTCTCCTTGACCACACAAAACTTTCTTCTGGTGTCTTATTAGACACTGCAAGCTACGAGCCTCGGTGAAATCAGCTGTGACTTAACACGCAGTGCGTTTGAGGAATCTGGCCCATTTTAAAGCACTTAATGATTTGTCTGGATAAAGCACTAAAAATATACTGTGGGGAGCAATTATGCAATGTCCAGACTGATGGATTGCATAACCTCATAGACCTTTTCCATCTGTAACTCCTCTAATTCTGTGATCTTGTCTTCTCGCTCCTTCACTTAAAATCAAATATGTGATCTGTTTAATATCCCAAATGCCGTCTCCCAGGAGATCTGTTTTCTGGGTGTGCAGGGCTATGAATCAAGTAACGAAGCAGATCCTTCTCCCGCTCTCGTTTCAGGATTTGGCTGCTCTTCACAACAGGCTTAGGAGCAATTAGCAGGAGGCCAGTGGGGTTTGCTGTGAAAAGGGATGCTCTCTCCTTTATGTGTCTTCCCTGGTAAAGGATGGAAAGAGAATTAACTATTAAAAGGGGGTGGGGGGAAAGTTGAAGCAGTTACAAAGTCCCTTAGACTTATGTCACCTTGAAATCCAACATGGACTTTGAGTGACAAGTCTTGAAAGTGGTTTCTGCTCATGTGTAAGTACTTGATTATTCTTTTTATATGCTATAGGACCAACTTTAAGAGAACACACACTGAGCCTATTTAAAGCCTGGAAGCCCCATTTATGAAAAATTAAATTCCTGAATTATTTTAATATGCCAAATTTTCAGTTCCTCTCATAGGAAACCTGTGTTTGGCGCAAAGCTGCTCCGTGAACAGAATGACTCCGCTGTGAGCCTCTTCTACTGCGTGCTCTCCGCCGCTCCTATGGGTTAAAATTGGCTGCAGACCTCAGAGACGTGAAACCTTGCTCGGTTGGGAGAGGTCATTCCTCTCCAGTGGAACGGAAAGGCATATATATCGCCCACACAAGAAGTATGCTGTTTATCCTGCTTCATAGGCTATTTTCTACGTTTCTTCCCAGTATTTCAGACTTGTGTTTATAGCCAGCCCTGAGAGGTTGGGAAAGCCAGGAGGGGGAAGATTCCAGGGATGAGTTAAATACAGGGTGGCAGTTTTGCGTTTGGCAGTTGCTTTTTTGGGTTGTGGAACAGGTGGGAAACCACTGGCATCAATTATTTGCAGCTTGTCAAGTCCTTTCTATTTGTATGGCACGTTGTCCTCTTTGTACTGCCCGGCACCAAAATTCACACGACATATAGAGGATTAAAGGATGCTCAGTTACATCCGAATGGCAGGTACTGGTGTATTGACATGCACACTTATTTCTCTGCACCAAAGTGCTGCTGGTTTTATTGTACCATTACTTCTTCTCCTCTATATATAAACAGATGACATATAAAAGCCATGTGCGGTTAGTCATTCTGCGTGCTGGCAATAAGATCCTTTTTCTCAGTATTCATCCCCTGCAAGTTACATCGATGGCCTGATCCCAATTAATTCCAAATTGCCACTCATAACTATTCACTTGGTTCTGAGTTCATTCGAGTTAGGGTCACTTTTGCACAGAATGTGTTAAGTCTACTAATTTTATTCTCCCAAGTGAAACCAAAATCAGGCCCAGTGTGGCTTTTAAATACTGCAGCTGTACTTGGTCCCACTCCGCTACAACAAAACAGAAATAAAATCAAATGACACCATGAGCAAAGCTTCACAAAAAATAAATTCCCATTTCATAGAAAAAGTTAAATCTCAAAAAAACGCTCCTGGGATAAAAATATACATCGTGTACAGATCAAACTGCAATCCTAACGTGACATTTAACTCCTTCAGATCTTTTTTTTGATGAGGACCTGCCAGTAAACACTGCCCTTGTACAGAAAGGGCCCTAAGGTGGAGGGGGTACACCTGTACAAGCAGGAAAGGAATAAAAACCCTGTTTGCGGGTCCAAAAAGGTACTTCAGGAGCTGGAATGGGAGCTGAGGGGTGCCAAAACCTGAGGGGTCGCAGCTGGGATGCCAAGTGACGAGAAAGGGAAGCAGAGGAGCCTGAAGACACAGGTTAAAACTGCTGGGGGGGCATTTAGTGGATTTTTCTTTGTGTGGGGCTGACCTCACGACCCGTGCAAGCACTCGCCCTCGCCGACAGCCGCTGCCTGCCAGCCCCTCCTGGACACCCGCAGGTGCCTGGGGACAGTGGGGCTGCTCCACACTGATCTGTGCCCTGCACAGCTCGCCCCGCGCCTGATGGGAACATCCACAGCGCCTTCAGGGGAGGGTTTTTAAAGAAGGAAGAAAAGATTTTCTAGGAATAAACCAGCTTGTGACCAAGAGTGTAAATAACCACTTTCTGGGGGCCAGGCTGCAGGGAGACCAGGGATGCAGGATTCCCACCTGTGGGAACCGGCTCTGGAGCTTGATGGAGACGCAGCTTCACACATCCTTGGAGGCAGCGTTAACCTCCCATTTCACATACCTGCCCAACTCCCGGCATGTGCAAACAGCTGGGGGTGGAGAGATGATTTGAGGTCTCTGCTGGGCAAAAACTAAGCTTTTTTCCCTACCCCTGCAGCTTCCTCACAGCGCTTGCCCAGCCTTGTAAATTAAGGTGGGGACACATGTGGCTTTGACTGGGCAGTGACACCTTCACTTTTCCAAGTGGGTTTGTTTTTTTTAATTCGGTGCCATGGCTTTAAAGAACGGACTCAATAGATATTCAAACAGATATTGTCAAAAATAGGAAGCATAGAAGGGATTCTATTTGAATAAAGTCTATCTTGCAAATCTATATAAAAAGCCCCCATCTCCTTTTTTATTCTCTTTTTTCACAGTGAGAAGCTGCAGCTCTGCCTATCCAGGGATCCGCCTATGAGCATCTTCCTTTTGGGAAACTCAACATCGGCTCCTGACTTTTGGAGGTTTTCTGTACTTCCCCATGTGACAGCTCTTTGCTTTGTGTTGAAATGAGCCCCTCTGAGCTCCTGGTCCAAACGTCAGGGCAGTTTGGTGCCGGCCATCCTCTGCAAAAGCTGAATCCCAACTCATCTGAGAAACCCAGATTTCCAATAGTCCAGATGTTAACTTAAGGACAGGCTTGGCTGGTGACATGGGGTGGGATGGAGGAAGGGGAGGGAAGGAGAAACAGAATCATTTTGGGAAACATTATCTCAGTCACAAGGAACAGGTAATTTCCCAAGCCCCTATTTTTAGCCTCTCCCACCTTTTACCTCTCCTGGCAGCGCGGTCCATCATGCCATCACCAGAATGCAAGAGCCGAGGGGTGTCTTACAACTCATCAGCCACAGTCCTGAACAAAATACTTTTATTGGATATAGGTTTAGTTTCATAATGAAAACGGAGAATATAGATTTTTTTTCCAAAGGGGCATTTATCCACTAATATACAAAAAGCCTCTATTCATGGCAAAAAAAAAAAAAAAAGAAATAAGAAATATTCCTGATTGCTTGTAGTGTGTCTGGATTCTTCCTTCTTAAGAAAAAAGAAAACTTTAGAAACATAGCTGACGGTTTGGGTTTTTTTCTGGTAGTTGTCCGGGTTGTTAACACAGCTACTTCAAAACGCCAAGATCAGGCGTTTCCACAACCCTGCTTCAGTCTTTTTTGGTCAGAAGCAGCTGATCCCTGCAAGACGTGGAAACCGGCCGCATCCCCACGTTCACAACATGTTTGCTCGTCCGTCCTCCTCTCTCTGACCACATCAGTGAGACAGAAACGCTATCACGATACTCGAGAAGCACAAGTGCGAGGCGGGAAACCAGCGTGCCTTAACGCCGGGAATTATACACAGTGCTGAGTCAAAGCAAGCAGGATTGTGCAGAATGAGCCTGGATTGTTTGGTCTGCCCTTATTCCAGCTCCGGTTACCTGCTTTTTTACCCATTCGGAGGACTGGGCCCTTAGGGCAATATGAAGAATTATTATGTGCAGGCACCCGTGGGTATTAATGGCAAAACAAAACTCAGCCTCCTCCCCCAGGGACGGAAGGGGCGGGTTTGGTTTTCAAAAGAGGGGGGGGGGGGGGGGAAAGGAAAAGCGGAGACCCGAAGGGCTTGGCAAAAACCAGGTCTGAGAAACCTGAGGGATGCAAAGACTAAAGGTGCAGAGCAAACCCGATGGTGCTTGGAGGCCGGCCTGGGACCCCCCCCCCGCCGCCGCCTGCCTCCGCACCTCCGCCGCCCACGGGAAAAAAAAAGCCCTTTTACCTTTAAAAGCCGATCTGGCGGGGCGGAGGGGTGGGAGGCAATCGCTAAAGAGAGCTCCGCAGCAAGACGTGCCTTGAAAATGCCCTGAAATCCTGAGTCATCTTTAACGCCTGGGGTTTGGGGGGGGTGGAGGGGGGTGTCGGTCTTTACCCGCTTGGTGAGGTCTGAGTCCGGCCGCGCCCCCGCAGCAGCGACCCGGGGGGGCGTAGAATTATGGGGGCAGCTACTGAAAATTAAATACCGCCTCGGAGAAGTGGAGAGGGAAGCAGGAGAGGAAGGGAATGCCGATGTGGTAAAGCCTCCCGTACACCTGGGAGTCGAGCGTGAGGGAGGCGTTGAGTGCCGGCCCGAACCCGCCGCTGGCGACCAGGGAGCCGCCGAGGCAGCCGACCGGGCTCTCCCGGGCTGCCTTGGGGGAGGCCCCGGGGGGCGGCTGCCGCAGCCCCCGGGCGAGGATGCTCTCGATGCTGAAGCTGCGGCCCCGCGGGCCGCTCTTCGGCGGCGGGGCGGCGGCGGGGGGCGGCCGGGGCGCGGGGGGAGCCGGGGCGCCGCCGCAGCCGAGGGAACCCCCGGGGGGAGCCGCTTCCCCCTCGCCCGGCCTGGGGACCCCCTGCTCGCCCGAGTCCGCCGCCGCGCTGCCCTGGGGCCTCCTGGGCTCGTCGGGGCGGGCGGGCGGCCCCGATTGCCCACCGCCCGCGGGGGCCGCGCCGCCCCTCGCCTCCGGCGGCCCCGGGGCTTTGGGCCTCCTCTTCCTCCGGCGGTAGTTGCCGTTCTCGAACATGTCCAGGCAGCGGGGATCCAGGGTCCAGTAGCTGCCCTTGCCGGGCCGCCCCTTCTCCCGCGGCACCTTGACGAAGCAGTCGTTGAGGGAGAGGTTGTGACGGATGCTGTTCTGCCAGCCCTGCTTGTTGTCGTGATAGAAGGGGAAGCGGTCCATGATGAACTGGTAGATACCGCTGAGGGTCACCTTCTGCTCCGGAGCTTCTTTGATGGCCATGGCGATGAGGGCGATGTAGCTGTAGGGGGGCTTCTGCGGGGGGTCCTGCCGGGAGATGGCACCGCCGGGGGCGAAGCTCAGGGCGGCCGGGAGGTACATCATGGAGGGGCTGCCCATGGGGGAGAGGGGGCTGCCGTAGATGTGGCTCATCGCCGGTGGGCTCGTAGCTCCGGGTCTTCCCCCTCGGAGCCGAGGGAAGGGACGGGGCAGGGCAGGAAGAACCTGGGACGGGTCCACCGGGGAGCGATTTGTGCGAGCTCAGATCCCAGCCCTGCCTGAAGGAGCTCGCTCTGCCTCTGTCCCTGCTTCATAGCGCTTAAAAAAAAAAAAAAAAAAAAAAAGGAAAAAAAAAAGTTAAATAATTGTTGTAAGTTTGCTATTATATGTTGACTTAGCACTGGAAAATAAATTGTCTCTGATAAACAGTCGTTTGTGTTCTCAGCCCACCCACATTAATTAAAATTTCATTGCTACAAAACTCCGAGCTCTCTCCACGTGTCTTGCTCGTACCAGCCAATGGTCTCCGGGTTATTCCTTCATTTGTTTATAGAATTAGTCTGTTGATAAGTCTGCCCACCCAAGTCGAATCAAGCTGTGTTTATTTGGAAAAATTTCCGGGCACCCAATATATAAACGCACTGATCTGATGTTTGAAATATCACGTCCACCCTTTGACGCTGTAAGCACACACACAGCAGAGCAGGATGTCCACTGCTGGAGCTCGGGGAGGAGCGGGAGGGATCCCCGCAGGAAAACTGTGGCATCCAACCACCACCAAAAAAAAAAAAAAAAAAAAATTAAATTAAAAGCGAGGAAGAAAAAGGGATGGATGAGAAGGCAGCGCTGCGACGGGGAGGAAGGGAAAAAAGGGACTGCCTGGAGAAAAGGGGGGGCCCAGCCCGACCCTGTCCCTCTCCGCCGCCCCCTGTCGCCACGGGCCACCCGGGAACGGGCGGCGGACGAGCCCCGGGCCCAGCCCCGGGCCGGCCGGGCTGCAGCGAGGGGGACAGGGGCGGGCGCGGGGAGGAGAGTTGGTGTTTGTGAACGCGGGCCTGTTGCTTTATATTATGTACTTTCCTGTTTATAACAAGGAGGGGGATTATAACAACTTTACAAGTGCACGCAGCTGGCGCGTGCTTACATTAGGAATTTGTGATGCTCTTTTTCTGTATAAACGTCCAGGTTTGGGGTTGTGTTTTCTGTTGCTGGATTTTTTTTTTAATTTACTGATGTAACAGCTTTAATCCGAGGCCCCAGATGCAGTTGGAGGTGTCGGCTGTTTCCCAGCCCCCCGCGGCCCAGACCCCGGGGAGACCCCCTGTTCCGTGGAGCATCGTTACTCCGGGGGTGGGAAGAGGAGGCCTGAGGGGGGTCCCTTCCTCCTTCCGAGGAAAATACCCCACCCGTGCAGCTCCCACGACCGTGGTGGGACTTCTACCTGGCAGGGGAAAAGGTAAAAGCCCCCCAGCACCGTCCGACCCTGTCGATGCTCCCCACCCCCAGACCTCCCTGCAAGTTCCCCTTCACCCGTGGGGTTTCTCGCCCACTTCTGCCCCCGTCCCGCAAACCGCCGGGCTTCACCTCCGGGGTAAAAACGGGCGCGACGGCTGCTGGAGCTGCGGGTGAGGCCGAAAGGCCGCCCTGCGAGCCGGGGGGCAGAGGGAATGGCGGTATCTCCCCTCTCACTGGCTGGTCCCGCGCAGGGGAAGGGAAACCCACCCCTCTATAACACCGCCCGAGGATGTTACATCGCATCACTCCCCCGCGGCGTGCACACACCCGCCGGCCCCGGGAACTGCAGGACCATAATGCGTGTCATAAATGCAATAATCCCCCAAATAAGCAAAAAAAAAGGGGAGGTAAAAGAAGGGTTTGGGGAGGGGGACAGATCCTCTTATCTCGACACTGGGGACCAGCACTCCCGGGCAGCCCAGCCCGGTAGCATCCTCGCCGGGCAGGGATGGGGCAGAGCCCGGCTGCTGCTCCGGGCAACCTACCGAGGCCGAGGGTCGCCCCCCGCAGCCCCCAGCTCCCCGCCTCGCCCCACCTCGGGGAGTTCCCCGCTCCTTGGGACACTCCAGGCACGGATTATTAAAACAAGAAATACTCGCGTGTACGGCAGGAGACAGGCACAGGGGCTGCCGCTCGCTCCCCGAGCTCCCTCCCCCAGTAAAATCCTGTTTTCCTCCTTGTTTTCTCCTCGTGGCGGTAGGAAATCCTTGGAGGCGGGGATGCGGCTTTTCCCTCCGCTCCTTCTTCCCAGCTCACGCGCTGCCTGCTCTCCCTCTCCTGCCGGTGGCATCGCTGGAGCTCGCCCCGTTACCGGCCCGGGAGCGGCCCTGCCCTCGGCTCCGAGGGCTGCGGGGGGGCCGAGGAGGCGAGCGGCGTGGCAGAGGGCGGGGGGTCTTCTTGCTGGTACCGTCGTTCTTCCCCTGAACGGAAAAGAAATTCCCCGCGGAGCGGGAGATGGAGGCGCTCCCGGACGCCTTTCCCCTCCTCTCCAGCTGACAAGCCTCTTTTAAAGCAGCAGGGGGGAGCGCGGGGGGGAGCGAGGGTGTAAAACAGGGCTCCCCACTCCTCACTGCAGCATGGCCCGGCGAGGGGGAAACAGGGATATAAATCAGTGCTCCCCACTCCTTGCTGCATCCCGACCCGAGGGGGGAGCAGGGGTATAAATCAGTGCTCCCCATTCTTTGCTGCATCCCGGAGCGGGGAAGGGGGTGTGAAGCAGAGGTGTAAATCAGTGCTTCCCACTCCTTGCGGCATCCTGGCCCAGGGAGAGTGGTGAAACAGGGGTGTAAATCAGTGCTGCCCACTCCCTCCGCAGCCCGGCCTGGGCCCTGTTAGACATGACCTCCTCGAGGGGCCCGGTGGGACCTGCCCCCCTCACTGTGCACAGCGCTGTACACTTCCGAGGTCCCTCGATACTGACGATAGGTCGGAGGGGGGGGTATTTCTTTCTTTCCCGGCCTTTCAGCACCTGGTACGAACTGTCCTCAAAGTCCCCTCCACAGTGACAGAAGAGCTCGCGGCCTTTCCCAAAAACCTCCTACCCGGTGCCTTCCCACAGCACCTTGCTGAGCTCCAGGGGAGATGGGATGGTTTGGGGGGGACCAGCCTGCTCCATGCCTGGCGGGCTTCCTAAAGGGACTGTGTTTTATCCAGGTCCTGCAACACCAGGGAAATGTTCCCTCGGTCAGGCTGTGGGGAAGAGCTGGAAAACCGCCGTCCCTTCGCAAAACCTGGAGCTGTCTGGGATTTCGGGCAGGTTTGTGAACCCATAGGTTAATGGCAGTGCAGAAAAAAAAAAAAACCACACACACACACACAAAAAAAAACCCCAAACCCATCCACCATCCTCATCCACTGCCGCGAACCACGCTGGGACCCGGCCCGGGGCAACCGGCCATGCAGTGGCTTCAGCCACCCCCCCCCGCCCAGGGCTGAGCTTGGCCCTCCTGATCGGCTACAGGGCAGTTTTATGTTGGTCCTTAAGCTGCGAGGACCTGTGGGGCCCGATCCGGCCACAGCTGTCTGCAGCAGCTACCCTGGGCTTTCCTCCTTCCTTCCTCCCCCTCTAGCCCCGGCCGGGCTGAAATCACCTGTCACGACAGACTCCTATCGTGTTACTGACCTCCACATCTCAGCTTTTAAATACAGCCCCGAAAAGGTCCCTGCACCCCCACTTTGCTCTCACCTCACCTGTAAAATCAGCCCACCCAAAAAAGGCTCCCCTCAGAAAGTGGGGAGGCAGGGGGTCTCGGTGGAGAGGGGCAGCCGGGGCCTGACCCCTGCCCCAGGCCAGGGCGCAGCAAGGGGATGACAGTCTCATCCCCCAGCCCCTGTCCCTGGGAGGGGACTGGATGCCCACCCTGCCCCTTGATGTGGTTCCCAGCTGGCGAGAAGGTCTGATCCTGCAAGCTCCCAGGCCCGCACTGCGCTCAGCACCTGATAGAGGGCTTGGCTGTTCCTGCCTGAAATCCTGCAATCTTGAAATCCTGAGATCCTGAAATCCTGCAGTCCTGCAATCTTGAAATCTTGCAACCCTACAATCCTGAAATCCTGACATCCTGAAATCTTGCAACCCTGCCATCCTGAAATCCTGCCATCATCTCCAAAGCTGGAGCGCAGCAGCATGGGGAGGGGGGCCGGGAGCAGCGCAGACCCTACAGGGAAACATCCCACCGGGATGGGGTAGGGAAAAAACCCACCAAAAAGGATGGTTGTGCAGGTAGAGGGGACCCCTCGCCTCCAGGAACTGTCCAGCAGCCGGGGATGGGGGGGCAGAGCCCCGGAGGGTGCCCCGGCCCCAAGCACCGCACCCCTGGGCACCCCCAGAGGGGAAGGGTCCCCGTGTGCCCCGTGAGCATCAGCAGGCCCGGGATTCCTTGATGTGTGTGGGAAAACCCCCGGCACGCACCTCCAGGAGGACTGGCACCCACCTGGTGCTCCCCAGCCGTCGGGCTCCACGCAGGGAGAAAACACACGGGAAAGAGGGCTGGGCCAGGGGAAGGATTCTTCCCCGCTTTACCATTTTTTACACTTTTACTCTATAACTGTTTTTACCCTATTTATTTTCTTTTCACCCTTTTACCCTTTTTTTTTGCCCCTTACCCTATTTATTTTCTCTCTTTAAAATAGCACTTTGAATTTTGTTTCATTAAAAAAAAAAGAAAGAAAAAAAATAAAAACCACCCTCCGAGAGCCAGGAAAAATGGCAAGAGTTTTACAAGAATGTTCCTTAAAATACAGATCAAGTGAGACTCGGACGTTTTTCCTCATTTAAACCGGGAGTTTCAGCGCTTTTTGGCAGCTTTCTAGCGCTTGCAAAATTTACCAGATCAAAACTAATTTATATCATGGATTTTAACAGCCTATCACGGGTATAACCGCTCCCTAACCCAGCCAGGGCTACGAGGGGTATTGGGGGACTGCGGGAGGTAGAAATGGTGCGCGGCCGGGAAAAGAGCCGGGTTCCAGCAAGCTGGGCTTGAGAAGTCCCAAAGAGTCCTCCTAAACCCTGCTTCAGGCTTTCCCGGTTAAGACTGCTTTAACAGGTTAAGGTTGGTTTGGGGGAAAAAACACAGCGTCTGGCAGTGCCCGGCGTTGCGAATAGGAGCTTAAATGGATAAAGAGAAGGTTTAAATCAGCCAAATCTTCGTACGGGAAAGGATTTTAAAGCTTCAGATGATGCTGAAATGAACTTTCCACCTTCTTTTAGACTCCCGCAGTGTGAGTGCGGCTTGAAACGATCGGTCTTATCACCCGCACCCACTCGTAGCCTTTCCTGCTTCCTTTGAAAAAAAAAAAACCAAACCACACACCAAAAAAAAGGGGGATTTTTGCTTCTTTTTCTCCGAGGAAAGAGCCGGCTCCGGGCGCTGAGACACGCGAAGCACAGCACAAGGCCTGCCCTTGCAGGGACGGGGCAGGGGGAGCAGAAATCCCCCTCCCTCTGACTCCTTCCCCCCCCGCCCTTGTTCTGCCCTTGGAGTCCTGGGAAATATCCCCAAATTTCAAGCTGGCCAAGGATTTGGGATTGAGGGTGCTCAGACCCGATCGCCCCGGCAGTGCCTATTCATTTCCCCCCTCCCCGCAGTTGTGTAATTTCCAGCTCTCCACGTGAACTAAACCTTTTATCAAATCATAATAATAAACCTTTAAGCTCCAGGAAAACTACTTTGTTGTTGTTGTTGTTAAAAAAAAAAAACCAACCAGTTTTCCGCTCGAAGGAAAGGCGAAGGGAGAAAAAAAAAAACTGCAGAAAACATGTATTTACACAGACAAGTGCCAGACTTGGAGCAGAAAAAAACAGCATGGATTTATTTTAAGGTAAGTACAACAATTAGGACCACATAAGACAAACGAACTTTGAAGCAGGTTAAAGCAAATAGTCCTTAGGAATGATCAAGGTGAAATCTATTATACAAAACATCACACGTCGTAAATAATAATAAAAAAAGTATCAGATACTTTGTCTTCTTTTTCTTTCAAAAAAAAAAAATCCACCAGCAAAAAATAAATTATTTCCTCGTCTTGCGAAAAGAACAGCTCTAAACCGAAAGAAACTCTATTGCATAATTGTACACAGAAGAAATCACTTGCCATTAATTTGGAAGTTAGGAATCGTTGGGCGAGACAAAAATAATCCAGTGAACTCAACTTTAAATATTATATTAATGGCTCTGAAAATCAGCCTGATTAGAAATCCACACATTTTTTACAGCACAACAGAGAACTTAAAAAATACCCAGGACATATATTTATATATATATATTTATATACTTTTTTTTTCTTTTAAAACGTATAAATGGTCGTTGTGATATTGGTCCATAACTTATTTTTCTGAGACCCCCTATACTTTAGCATATAAAATTTGCCACTTTTAGATAAACATATATATATAGACTTTTTTAAATTTTTTTTTTTAAGAGATCCCCCTTTTCAAGTAGAATTTACTTGCCTGGAATTTAAGGAAGCCCGAAACGGGGCTTGGGATCTGCAAACTCTGTGGCCTCCAGGTCCACGGGGAAGCTGACAGATTTTTGGGGTTTTTTTGTTTGTTTGTTTTTCCTGCGTCTGAAGCGTTTGGCGTGGTTTTATTTCTCCTGATTTTTTTTAATAATAATTATTAATAATAATATTTTTTACTTTTTTTTTTTTGGCAGATGGCCCTAGGCGGGGGAGGGTGGGGGGTCGCGGCTACTCAGTACTTAGTGCAGTCGTAGGAGTAGGGGGCGGCGTGGCGGTATAGGGAGGGCGCGGATCTGTAGGGGATCTGACAGGCGGAGTTGCTGCTCACCTGGTGGTCGCTGAGCGAGGCGCTCTCCATCCCCAGCCGGTGCGAGGTGAACATTTCCCGAACGTTGGGAAAAGTCTGCTGCTGAGACCCAAAAGTGTGCCCGGGCAGGTGGCTCAGCTCAGCCCCGTGGTTGAGGTACCAGGAGGCGGTGGGTTGCCCCGCCGCCGCCCCACCGCCGCCGTGAGGGTGCCCGGTCCCCAGAGCACCCTCCTGCCCCGACGGCAGGTTTAGGGTGCCGAGCGGCGATGGGGCACCGGTGGGGTGCTCGGCCAGACCCTCCTCCAGCGGTGCGGGGGGCACGCACATGTGGCCCGGCCTCTCGCCGCTGTAGAGGCTCATGGCCCTCATGCTGCAGTGGTAGCTCCCACTAGTGTCCAGGGCCTGGCTGCACGCCGCGCCGTAGCCCGACGGCTGCCCTGGCGGGTAGCCCAGCGGCATACCGGCGCCCGTCCTGCCCGAGGCGGCACTCACCGGGCTGAGGTCCCCCGCGGGGGAAGTCCGCAGGGTCATGATGCTCTCCACGCTGAAGCCCGGCAGCCCGTTGCCGGCGGGGTGATGCTCGGGCAGCGAGCCCTCGGGGGAGGCGGCGGCGGGGGGCGAGGCGGCGCTGCGGGGGCTGTCCCGCAGAGCCCCGCCGCCGGCCGGGCTCAGCGTCTCCACCTTGGTGATCACCGGGAGCTCGGGAGAGGCCGTCTCGCTCTTGATCACCACCTTCTTCTCGGAGGCCGGCGCCGAGGCGGAGGAAGAGGAAGAGGAGGCTTCCTTGGGGAGGTCGGCGCCGGGCAGCCCGGGGGGCTTGGGCTGCTCCTTCAGCAGCCGGTCCCGGGCCTCCTCCTTCTCCTTGGAGACATCCTTCTTCTTGAAGCGTCTCCGGCGGCGCAGGAAGCTGCCGTTCTCGAACATGTTGTAGGAGTCGGGGTCCAGGGTCCAGTAGCTGCCCTTGCCCGGCTTCTTGTCGTCACGGGGCACCTTGACGAAGCACTCGTTGAGGGAGAGGTTGTGACGGATGCTGTTCTGCCAGCCCTGCTTGTTCTCGCGGTAGAAGGGGAAGCGGTCCATGATGAACTGGTAAATCCCATTGAGCGTGATCTTCTTGTCGGGGGCGTTCTGGATGGCCATGGTGATGAGGGCGATGTAGCTGTAAGGTGGCTTCACCAGGTCCTTGGGGGCGGCGGGTTGGTGAGGGTGGTAGGGGCCGTAGGAGCGCCCCATGCCCGCTGCGTACTGCTCGGCGTGGCCCGAGTAGACGCTCATGGGGTTGCCCATGCCGCCGTACGTCCCCGCCGTCCGGTAATAGTTCTGCTCGCTTAAATACGGCACCACTCCCAAAGCGTTGGGGTCCGAGACGGAGTAGCGAGCCTGCATCATGGAGAGGGGCTTCCCGCGGCCGGGGAGGAGAGGAGGAGGAGGAGGAGGGTGGGAGGGCCTCACCCCCGTCCGGGACCCCTCTGCGGAGAAGGAAGAGGGGAGAGTCTCAGAGACGAGCTAAATCCCAGCGGGTCCTCTAGCAGCGGCAGCGCAGCAGCATCCTCCGGGTCGTCGGGCACGGGGTGGTCTCGGGCCGCCTCCCCCTCCCTCTTTATTGCTGTGACTCTTGTATGCACACCTATGCCCCGCGGCGGGCGCTGCTGCGGAGCGGGAGGCGGGGGAGCGGGGCGGGGAGGGGAGCTGTTCTCGCAGGAAAAGGGAATTCTGTCTATATATATTTAAAAAAATAAAAAAGGAAAAAGGAAAAAAAAAAAAAGCAGCCTTGCGGAAACCCAGTTCTTGTCACAACAACCGCCCGAAATCTTCCCGAGCCAGCGCGGGGCCCCGCCGGCTCCGGTGCGGGGGGTGCGCGGAGCCGCCCAGCTCCTCGGCCGCGCTGCCGCGCTTCAAAACTCGCCCCGCGCCGCCGGGCCCGCTTTTACTTCCCGCTGGCCCCGCCCCTCGCCGCCACCGCCCTCCAATGGAGGAGCGCGGACCCGCCGCCGCGACCAATGGGAGGGAAGCGGCGGGATGCGGTGGCGCCTGCGAGCAGCACACGCACGGGCACGCGCCACACACACACACACACACACACACACACACACACACGCACGCACGCACGCACGCACGCGCGCACCTCGCCTTACTCTAAAATTATATATACACACATTAAAAATTATATACATTCCCCTCCTTCTATAATTTTAACGTTTTGGCCCCAAAAGGAGCCAGCGCTGAGCGGCCCTGGCCGGCGGCTCCGCTCGCCCGCGGCACCTTCCCTCGCGCTTCACCAAAACCCCGAGTTTTTGAAGCTCTTTTTTTTTTTTTTTTTCCAAGCCAGGTTGATCTCAAGGACCGCGGGAATCGCGACACCGCGCTCATCCCCGCACCCCCAGCGATGCCGACGTAAGGGTGCCCCCGTGCCCGGGCAGGTCTTTCTTCCCCCTTTTCTAGAATGTATTTATTTTAACTGAAATAGCCCGGCAGGTTCCTCGCCTGACGCCGGGAAAGGCCACTGGGTCCGTCCCCGCCTTGCTTGCCCGGTGGCGAGTGGCATCTCGCCCGGCTTTGCCCTTCGCACCGCGGCCCCACCGTTACCGGGGGCTGAGAGATTCCTCCGCCGTTTTGCGGGAGTTTGAGGGTATTAGTAGTAGTAGTATCATCATCATTATTATGACTCTCATCATTATTATTACTATTGCTATTACTATTACTAAAAAAAGGAAACCGTGAGCGCACGTAAGTGTCTTTTTTTTTTTTTCCGTTCCGTCCATTGAGGCGGATTTTCTTCTGCATGTGAAATCCGCCCCTCTGCCTTTTCTCTAATGATTTCATTAGAGGCAATCAGAGCGGGACAATTAGAGACGCATGGTGACCGAGTGTAAACTCAGGTACGGGGAAAGCTGCTGCGAACTGCCCCGTCCCACGCGGGAGAAGCGTGGATCTGCCCAGAGAAGAACTGAAGGTGGGAAACAGCGATTTCTCCCTCCTCCCTCCCTTGCAAAAAAAAAAAAAAAAAAAATTAGTCGTTGTAAAATCGATTCGAGCCCGAAAAGACCAAGATAAGGCGGAAATTAATTAGCTGTCACTTCGGCAGGGCTCCTTCCCGCTGCCTCCCCCGAGCCCGGCTGCTCCTGCTCTGATTTCCAAGCGGTGATCTTTTGGTTTTTTTACACTGTAATTCTGCCTTTCCCTCCTTGCAATTTGTGGGGCTCCGGAAGGCTTTAAACAAAAATTTTTTTTTATTATTTTTTTTTTCCCGCCCCAAAGTCAGACTGTGATTTTTGCTGGCTGCTGGGGACGGGACCGCAGCCGGCTCCGGCCGTGGGAACTCGGCTGTTAATTACCGGAGATTTTCTTAATAAGAAAGGAAACGATTTTATGCGATAGTCGGGGAAAAAAATAAAAAAATAATTTTAAAAAAGAGGCAGCTCCCTTACAAGGAGGTATGGTTAAAAATGATCTGCGGTGGAAAAATTGATTGGAAAAATTCGCCGGACGCTTCGAAATTGTTATTTAATTTTGATGGAAATAAATGTAAGTGTTCTGGGAGGGTTTCACCAACCGAGCAAACGTCCGGGGGATTTTTTTATGAAAACAAATAGTAAATTCCGCGAGGTCTCCTGATACTTTTCATGTAAATGTATGGCTATCGAGAAAAGTTGGGGTTTTTTTCCCCTCTGGAATAATTTGAGAACGACTTCACGTTTTCATCTTCGGTTTTTCAAAAAAAAATCATATTTCTCATCTAAACTAGGGCGTTTTCTTAGCGTAGATAAGCACACAGGATTTCTCAAACAAGATAACTGTTTTTAAAAAAAGAGGCAGGAATTTTTAAATGCAGAAACTTGACCAAAGCCACCCCTGCGGCGTCCTAGGGCTGTCCCTTCCTAGAAGCCTGGGACGCTCTCGAGAAATAACCTTGGTTGAATCTTACCTCTCCTCGGCTGAAAACTTTACCGAGATGAATTTCTACGGAAAACCAAGAAGCAACGATAGGTTTTTGCTCGCTGCAGCTGGGAACTTAATAGAGACTAAATCAAGGGGTTCTGAAAAGCCCGAACTTCCAATCGCAGGAAGGAAAAAGAAAAAAAAAAACAAGGAAAAAAAAAAATTAGAAAGCATCGTTATGAAAAATAGCCAGCTTCCGAACGGGGGGCGCAAGGATAGGAGTCCTTTCGAGCCGAGGAAAGCCGCCGCGCCCCGGGCCCGGCGGGTTCCCCCTCCGGTCCCCGGCGGGACCCCGGGAGCGGCATCTGCCCGCGCCGCCGCGGGCGCGGAGCCGGCGCTTTTCCCTCCGCATCTTTAGTTTGCCTTTGGCCAGCACCCGCGAGCCACAGCCCGCACCCTTCCCCTCCGCAGGGGCCTCCCCCGCGCCGCCTCCCCGGGCCTCCGGTGCTCGGCGCTGCCGGTCCTCGGCGGCGGGAGCAGCGCTCACCTGCCCGCCCCGGGGGCTCCGCGCAGCGCGTGCTGCCCCCCAGGGGACACCGGGGGGCTTGCACCGCCGCACCGGCACCGCACCGGCACAGCAGCGGCAGCGGCTGCCCGCCCCGGATCGCCGGTTGTGTGGGAGCAGGGCGCGGGGAAGGAGGAAAGCGGCCGGGGAGACAAAGAAGGAGGGATGGGGAGAAAGGAGGCGGAGGGGGAAGAGGATGAAAGAAAAAGGGGGTGAATGAGTGAGCAGGCGAGAAAGGAAGAGCAAGAGGGTGTGAGAGAGTGGGAGAATGGGGAATGGGAGCAAGAGAGAAAGAAAGAGTGAGGGTGGCAGAGAGGGAGAGAAAGAAAGTGAGAGAGCTGGGAAGAGGAGCGGAAGAGGGAGAGAGGGAGGAGGAAAGAGAGAGAAAGTAAGAAAGAAAGAAAGGAGGAAAGAGAGAGAAAGGAAGCAAGGAAGCAGGAAAAAGGGAAGGAAGGAAGCAAGCAAGCAAGGAAGGAAGGAGAGAAAGAGAGAAGGAGACCAGGAAAGAGAAAGAGAGGAAAAGAGGAAGAAAGAGAAGAAGAAAGAGAGGAGGAAAGAAGGAAAGAGGGAAAGCAAGCAAGCAAGAAAGAAAGAAAGAAAAAGAAACAAAGGAAGAAAGAAGTAAAGAAGGAAGAAGAGAAAAAGAGAGGAAGAGAGAAAAAGGAAAGAAGGAAAGAAGGAAGAAAAGAAAGAAAGAGAGAGAGAAGGAAAAGCTATGTCTTGGCAATGCAAACAGTGGCATCAGCCCAGCTGAGACCCACTGGTGTGCAGAGCTCCTGCTCATTCACCAGTTTTGCATCTGTCGTGGTGACTAACCCAGGAGAGGGCACCAGCCGGCCACAGGGGCCTGACGCAAACCCCACACCTACTTCCCAGCAGCAGGCAATGCTGTTGGGCTCAAACTCATTAGTCCGGGCCAGCCCCACCTGCCCTAATGTGCCTCCTTTGCCAGGTCATTTTGTGTACACAAAAATTCAGTCGTACACTGTTTATTCACACGTGGAAATCCATTTTGCAGTGGTCCGAAAGACTAATTTCTAGTACCCAGCTAATACACTGCATGAATGAAAACCTCATGAAAAACTGTTGCCGTTAAAACTTGTAGCCTATTTTTACTTTTCACTATGGAAAAGCAAGCAGAGTTATATCGCTAGTTTAGCGCTCCTCTGGGTGCGTTTTGTCTGTTTTCCGTGGCTGCCCTTGTGTGTTCAGCCTGCACTTCAGAGAAACGGTTCCCGCAGCACAGGGAGTTTTTTTCTGCATTGTTCACAGGGTTTGTATTAATCTGGCACTCCCTTTTTCTAGGTGTTTTCACAAATTGTGGGTGTTTCAAGCAAGAGCCACACTTGGCTTTTGTATGAAAGCCCAGGATCCTTTTTTAACTTCTTTCAACAGAGTGTTTTATTCAGTTTGGTAAAATGGATACTGGAAGTGATTCAGGCACCCCCAATAGACTAATTCCATTCATAAGGATGTTGGTAGCCCTGTCTGCTTCCCGCTGAAAAGAGAGGCTTTCCAGTGGCATCCGCACGAGCCGCATCAGGCTGCTAGAGCTAACGCTAAAGGCTGCAGTACGCGTGATAAAGAGACCCTGGAAAAGTAATTTGGAGCAAATTTCAGACCTGTAGAATCAAAGCAGAGAGTTGAACCAGCAGAAAAGACATCACCTATTAGCAAACTCCTCATTTGCTTAAGGCAAACCACCCTGACTTCTAGAAAGCCAGCTCAGGCCCTCTTTTTGGAAGCCAAATCCACGTAAGGAACAGCTTTACTGAGCAGCTTGCATGGAGGTTGGAGGGAAATGTAGGTGGTCTGGTAGGATCTCAGCCCCCTCGATTGTTAATGTATTAATTAACAGCACTGTTGCCACCTCACTCCCTTTCTTTTCCTCAAAGTAGAGGAGGAAGAGAGTGTGTTGGAGTGGAAAAAAGTCCCCCAAGCTGCAGCGTGGCGTGTTTGGGTGAGAGCGGACAGATGGACAGCGCTGGCACTCGCAGCCTGGGAGTGCAAATGGCAACACTGAATTACAGAGAGGTTGTAAATTGCTCACCAAAGGCCCGATCCTGAACTCCCCGCAGAGATATCAAAGTTGCTGGGAGTTTTCCGTGAGTAGGAAGTGGAGGAATGAGCTTCAAACATTTAGGCCCAGCTCCACATGGGTGGTCTATTATGCCTGGATGGATTCCCACTGGCTCCAGCAGCACTCTGAGGTAGTGAAAAGGCTCTTCCTAAATGCGCCCCATTGCAGAACCAGGGCTCTAAGTACTTTCTTTGAATGCTTACGAGGGACTTCGGTGGAAAGGTGAAGCCTCAGCCTCACCGCAGCTGCTCCACAGCGTTTAGCCCAATACGTTGATATTAAACCGAGTTTGAAAAACACACATAGTTGGAGGAGGAAAGGCTCCTGAACCCAGCGGAGTCCTGGCCTTTGATTCGCACCATGAAAAAAAGCAGTTCAGCAATCAACAGCAGCCACAGAGAGAAAAGGCGTTTGCATCTGCCCAGCTATACATCTGTAACTATTCAGAGAAGAGCATCCGAATTTGTTCCGCTTTTTGGTTGGCAGAGCAACAGTCAGCTCTGACGGTGGATGTGTATCGGTAGCATCCAAGCCAAGCAGATTAGGAACCAAATTCAAAAGCCTTTCCACCCCCCTTTCCCGACACACTTTAAAATAAACCTCCGTTTTCATTGTTCCCATGACCCTTCCATCCCACTCCGCTCAGGAATGTCGGGATTCTCAACGACTTCCCTCTTCTTGGGGTAATTGTCAGATACATTAATTCTATAAATAATAAATCATGCAAACAAACCATTTACTATCCTATTAAATGCAGGCGAGAAATGTACTTTCTGAATGCTGGCAGACTTGGAAGCCCACGTAACAGCTGGATATTGCTTTATTGATAACCAGCCAATTTTAAATGGAAAAATAATTGATCTTTGAGTTTATTTTATGAAAAGTGGGGTATTTTCCCCCCAGCTATAACAAGTGAGCAAAAGACCATGGCATTTCTATACCCGTGGTGGGGGGACCTCTCAGGATGTTAACGGTATGGCATGTCGCTTTCTACATTGAACTTGAGAAAGATTGGTGATGCTGGTGCAGATTTTGGGGTGTGTGACCCCTGCCCTGGCTGGCCCCGAGCCCGGGCGGGAAGACGCCTCACAGCTCTCTGCCGCAGGGCACCATCTTCCAGCCTGGAAGCCGCCCACCAACACAGACACGCCGCGAAGGGAGCGCAGGCTGCCACAGGCACATGCTTTGGGCGAAGCAGTGCTGCTCCCTCACACACCGCTCCCGCCCGGCCCCTCAAACCAGGCCCGACGCCCTGAGGAAAGGCCCAGGTTCCCTCGCGGCCTTTACACTGCGCAAATGGACCCCGGCAGGAACACGGGCTTCCCCCTCACCGGGGGCTCTCCTCGCCCACGCCACCGCGGGCCAAGAGCGGTCCTTCCCCCGCCCGGCCCCACGACCGCCACCGCCACACGCCATCCCCACCCCTCCTCCGCTTCGCCTTCGAGGCTCTTTGGCCCCTCCGCGCCTCCGTAGACGCGTGCGGGAGAGGCGGGGCTAACGGTAGAGGCTCCTCCTCTCCCTGCCGCGGGTCGCGCCGCCATGGAGGGGGGCGTGCGGCTGCGCGCGGGTGAACGGCGCGCGCGTGAGGGGCGGGACGGGGCGGTGCGGCGGGGCTACGTCACGGCGCGGGGAGGGCGAGCGCGGCTGTTGGGGGCGACCGTTGGTTTGAGGCGTGGGCGGGATGGCGGGGGGCCCGGCCCGGCGGCGGTCGCAGCGCTCCCCCGTGAGGCGCCTGCCCGCCCGTCCTCTCAGCTCTGCCCTCCTCCAGGTGCCTCCAAATGGGACGTCCGGGAGAAGGTGTGGGGCTACCTGGAGGCCAGCGGCCTGGCCGACTTCCCGCGGCCGGTGCACCACCGCATCCCCAACTTCAAGGTACGGCGGCCCGGCTGCGGGCCTGGGCCGCTTCCTTTCTCTTTCCCCAGGTTCGGGCCCTGCCGGGCTCCGGAGGCTGGGCCGGCAGGGCCCCCCGCCAAGCTGCCCTGCCTGCTCCCTGCGTGTCCTCAAACAGGCAGCAGTGACCGCACGTCGCTGCGGGCTGTGCGGTTGGTGGGTGATGGTGGAGGGTGGCAGAGCTCCGAAGAAAGCCACGATGCAAATAGCAGGCATATAGAACTTAGAGCGAGTAAAGAAAGCATGTTTCAGTACCTGATGAGACGTGGCAGGTGTGTGCTGCATTTTAATCAGTGTATAGAAAAACACCTTGTACATGAGATAAATACATTTATGGATGAGGAAACTGAGGCATTCAGAAGTGGATTTCACTCCCCAGGGCCTTCAGCAGGTCCATTGGGTTGGAAAGCTGAGGTCACCCATCTTGTAGGACTTTGCCTAGGAACATACATTGTGCTGCTAAAATGTGAATGGTGGCCGAGTTATTGCAGGCAAAATGCTGCTGGACAGTGGTGGGTGAACCCCTCCTGCTCTGGCTTCATTGTGTCCCTAGTTTGGTGGGTGGGAGGAAGAAATAGGAGGGCTTTCAAATATATAGTTACTTGGGCCACCGCTTTACCATCTGCCTGTTTTAATCCAAGCTCAAGGTGTGCAGCCACGTATCTGCCATCTGTTGAAGAACGATGACTGAAGCAGCATTGTGGGCCTATGTGCTGGGTGTTTTAGCCCATGAGTAGCATTAGGAGATGTGCTGTGCTGTTGCTGAAGGGACTGGCAGAAACATTCTGCCTCAGTTTGGCACTGAGACAAAATAGGTGCTGAAGCGGGTGGAGGAAGCCTGAGGCTTTATCGTGCCCTTAAGAAAGGGGATATCAGAGCTGAAATTACAAGGGGAGCATGTACTCTGCTAAGTTTGAGCACCTTACTCGCTTAAGAAGTGAATCTTCTGAGTTCACTATAATCTCTGTAACGAGAGCGCCTTGTCCAGAAAGCCTTCATCTGAAGGAGTCTCTGACTATGGCTTGTGTTAAGAGAAATTGGTCTCCAGCTTTCAGTTAGGTGTGAATGAGGGTGAAGTCAGACAAAGTGGGTGTCCTTGGATCCCCTCTTTTTCTGAGGCCTGCGAGATACTAGTGAAGCCCTCAGCATCTGTTGGCATGTGAGTTTCCCATAGAGAACATCGCAGAATTAGCAGTATGTCCCTCATTTTTAAAATTGGGAAATCAACCTCTCTGCAGAATGAAAGACTTTTTTTTTTCCCATCTCTACTGTGAACCCCTTGGTGATGCACTGATATCTTATAAAAACAGGGTGCCTCCCATGCTGCGACAAGGCTTCTGGGTTTACAGGAGTTCAAATCTGCCAATACTGTAAAAATAAATCCCGATGCTCCCCAGAAGAACGCTCGCTTTCTAACGCTGGAAGTAAGTGAATGTATTCTCTTCTCTCTTGATTCCTTTCTTCATGCAGGGGTCTCACCAGGCTTGCTGCTCTATTAAAGAGCTGGATGTGTTCAACAGAGCACGTGAGATTAAAGTGGATCCTGACAAACCTCTAGAAAGTGTTCGGCTAGCTGCGCTGCAGGTAACAGCTGCTTTGCACCCCTGAGGAGGAGAGTGGGACAGAGTGCAGCGCTTGGCCGCATCTCATGGTCAATGCTGGCCATTTCTCTGGCGGGAGCTTTACTGGCCCTAAGCCTCACAATGTAAGGATGTCTTTGCCTTTTTGGTAAATGGCAAAAGTGCAGGTAGAGTTTGGGGAAGTTAGTATGTTTCTGCGGAGCAATAGCTGTTTCCTCATTACTGTATTCTTATCCCTGAAACAGGTAAGGTACCCTTGCCTCAAATTGCCTTACGTTTATCACAAAGTGAATGTGTAACAGACTTACCTCAGACCTATGTCTGTTTGCTACCCTCTGTGTGTAGCTCGTTTGTGGACATGCACTTTAGACCAATAGGTATGTTTGGCCATCTATTTCTTAACTAAAATCTTGTCTGGGATTTTGCTCTACTGGAGGGGATTCATTTACAAGTACTACACAATCAACAGTGCTAACTGCTCTGTAGCAAATAAGGTGATTGACCTATGGGACAGTAAAAATATGTCTTTAGTGTAAAATGAGACCACCTCCTTTTAATGTGATAACTTCTTTTGTTACCCAGGCAAGGAAGACTTTGTTGGTTCCAACACCACGTCTGAGAACTGGGCTGTTCAATAAGATTGTTCCACCTTCAGGTGCAACTAAGGAGATCCTGCGAATATGTGCTACATCTCAAGTAGGACTGAAAAATGGGGGAGGTCTGAATTAACTTGTAGAAGGTTGTTGTGTTATGGTAGTCCAGCTAGGAAGTTGGAGAACCAGATGCTACCTGAAATACTGTTCTGCTAGTATGTTATTTCTGGTTTTGTGTACGTAACCACCACTAATAATTTTTTTGTTGGTACTTAAATTGTGAGGAAACGTAGTCTTCTTGCTATACTTTGTTAACAGAATGGTATCAATATTTAGTGAATGCTTTTTGGAATGTTATGAGTAACTTTCATAGGTGAGTTACATCTTTAAGTTTCTAATAAATAGTACTCCTATCTTCTTTTCCAGTTTTGACGTAGTGAACCCTATAAGGAACGTTTTAGTGTTTAAAGTTTTTGCATAGTCTGATCGATTAAAATATTAAGTGTTACTAAATAGGAAAAATCGGTTCTTTTAGAATCCTTACTCTAAAGAAACATTAATTCCATCATTTGCATCAACCGAGGTACAAAAATGTAAGAGTTTTCTTTTGAAACGTAATATGTTGCTGCCCTCTGGTGCTAAAATACCATACTGCACCGCTAAAGTCATTGGGGAGGGAAACCGGCATTATTTTATATGCATCTTTTGTTGCTATGAAAACGTAACTTGTACAAAAAACCCAGCTATATGGGGTTTTTGTCTGTCTTTATCTCCTGCTAAAGGCAATAAAGTTCTACACTAATCCAGTTCTACACAACTGAGGGTTGTAAATGGGTGGTAATTAGTAGTGACTTTCTTTGTTGGAGGTTCTATTAAAGTCATTAATTAAGCTTTTCAGGGTTGAAGAGCACTTTTGAAAGAGACTTTTCTCTTGACCTGCTTCAGGCCTCGTATTTGATCTGTGATCTTGCCACCATGTGTCTGTTTTTTTTCCCCCAACCAGTTGTACTAATGAATAAATGCTATTAGAAGTTTGTTTACAAAGCACTGCACAAACAATTCTTACCACACTGCTGTGAAGTGGATAATGAGCATTATCATCAGCCACAAATTACTGATCTTTTTAGTTTTGTGCTCTACACAGAAAATTTTTTGCTTTTTATTGCAAGGATTAAATTAGCACAAAGTTGAATTGGTGTGAGTAGAATATATATTATGCTGTATACATATGTTAAGACTGAATGAATCACAAGATATATCCATAAAATTTTTAAACCTCTGATGTCTGAAAACCCAAGTAAACACCATTTTTAATTTTTGCAGCTCTGGACAGAACTTTGTTAGGATATGTTCTGGAGGAGCCTGACAAGGGGTGGGTGGGAATGAGGGTGAAGAAAAAAAGGATGACAGGGCTAGTAAGGTTTTTCTTTTCCCTTGTCAGGAACAGTGTGGTTTTCTGTTCATTAGTGTCTTAGGTAGAAGGTTACGGTAAAGATAGCTTAGCTTTGTAGTGCCACATTCTGAATGATGATCACATAGCAAAGTGTTGAGGAGTATAGTCTCAGGGAACACCTAGGCAGCTTTGGAAGGTGCTGTTAAAAATACAGGTGTAGAGAAGCTGACAGTGCAGTGGATGCAGTGTGAAATGGAGAGTGATCCAGCTTGCATACCTGGTTGTGCTTCAGTAAAGCATTTTGTGTGACTTCAGACGACCAACTTAACATCTTTATGCTGTAGCTGTATGTGTCTAACTTTGTGATTTGTATGTGAGAATTAATTTAAGAATTTGTAGTGCTCTGGTATTCCTTATGGCTGTGAATTTACATATTATGACTTTAAGTTAGTAGTAGGGTAGGAAGAGTCATTTTCCCTCATTTTTAGAAATAGATGTCCAATAAAGGGTTTCAAAATATGGATTTTTGATCCTAAGTAAGTAACCTTGCATAGAAAAGTGCCAGCCTCCCTTGGCTCTTCTTGAAGTGTGCCAAAATTCTTGTCACTGTAGTAGGGAATGTATTCTAGGATTCCCTAGAGGATAACTTGCCAGACATGTACAGCTTGGCTATACATGGAAGAAAGACTTTGAAACATGGGGAGTTACTTAGATTTATCAGAATATTCTGGATTTCTGCCTCACTGCTTGGAAGACTCAGCAAACCTAAAATTATGTTTTTCTTGCAGGGTATAAAAGAATACAGTGTGCCTGTGGGTCTTGATGGGAAAGCACGAGTGGACTTGGTTGTTGTAGGATCAGTGGCTGTCTCTGAAAAAGGTAAGATAAAGCCTTGTAAACTTTTCAGGAGTGTCACGATTCATGATTGTCAGTAGGCTACGCTACGTGTTCCTTTTGGCAGACACAAGCATACCTTTGGAACAGAATTACAGACTTGAGTTCTGTTCTCTCTTCTGTATGACAAGTCACTGATCCCAATCCAACCAGGAAGAATCAATGCCTGCTTTACAACAATGCTGCCAGGACTTAGCGGGCAGACAGCAGTGTAGTTTGGACCACTCTGGCCAGTGTTTTGGCCTCCAGTAGAACTATTCAGGCAAGCAAATTTTTTTTTCTCTTAAAAGAATCAGAGGACTCCCTGTTCAGAGGATCTACTGTGCTCTCACAGGGTGTGTAAAAGGACGTGTGTTACAGCTACTGATTCAGTACCAATTTGGGGATCAAATTTTGAGTTCCCTAGTATTTTGAAGACCTGGTGGTAGTGAAAAATTGTCCACTGACGTTATCCATTGCCTAAAAATAAAATGATCTTTGTGTGTGACCGAAACTCATTTTTATCCACATGAAGTTAACCTGTGTTTGGCATGAATAGAGGGTTCTAATTACAATGGGTAAATAGGCTTCTATGTCCACTGAATTGGACTAAATTTGGTTTAATCTGAATGGGATGCTCCTGAGATCCTTTAGGAGTTCATTGAAACCAATGTTTTATTTTAATTTCAGTGCTGCTTACAAGAGAAGTTGCATTCTGTGAGAGACGCTGATCTGAATTTTTCCCAAGTTACAGCTCTCTGCTTGGCTTACCTGTTGCAGACTGCTTAGTTTAATTGCATGCTTTTGACAGTTACCAGCCTTGCCACTCTGCTGTTTCTGTGTATACTGTCACCATTTGCCTTTGTGTATTTTAGGCTGGCGAATTGGAAAAGGGGAAGGTTACGCAGACATGGAATATGCAATGATGGTGTCAATGGGTGCAGTGCAGGAGGATACACCTGTAATTACTATTGTGCATGACTGTCAGGTAAGTGAAAATATCCACTCTCAGGTGACAAATCAGAACTGTGTGATACTGAATGGTATGTCTGAAGGAGAGACTTGGAATGTTGGTGTGGCATCTTTACTTTGTTCCCACTGTGATTGACAGATTTTCCGATGTTGCGAGATATCAGGAATGGCGCACAACTTCAGTGCGCTTGTTTTCAGTTGCTTAACAAATCTCTTGTTCCTTACAGGTGGTTGATATAGCAGAAGAGCTTCTTGATGATCATGATTTAACTGTGGATTATATACTCACTCCAACAAGAACTATCAAGACTAATTGCAAACGACCAAAACCTCAGGGAATAATATGGCATAAGGCAAGTTACCTCTGCGAACAACAGCTTACTGGTACCAATGTGCTTGTTGACGAGTCCTCCATTTTTACATCTAAGCACATTTGTTGTATTAGAAATAATTGGAAAAGGAGCAAACGTGTTTGTCAGGTGAAACAAAACAGCAGCTTATGTGTTCAGCATTCTTTTAAGTGGCAATGGTGAGGAGCAGAAATGTATTCCTGAAGTTGAGGTTGTGTACCAAATGGATTATAGGGTGAGAATCACTGGAAACATCGTTTGTGGATTTTTAAGACAGACGTTGTTTCTTGTAGTCATTTGCGGTATAGTAGTCTATGTACGCTGAGGGACTTCTCCATCTTACGCGTTTTATTCCTCCGTGCTCATTGAAATGGTCTCTGTTCGTTTTCTGGAGACAGTACCATAGAGATAGCTTTATGGCATTAGGCCCAGTGGAATGGGTGGAATCTGTGCTGCTCTGGTTGTGAAAGAAAAGCGTGACCTAGTGGCGGGTACATTGCTGTTTACATAGTGGATGTGTGGGATTAACTTTCAAAGGATAGATGAATTTGTGGCTGGAGCTCCTTCTCAGGTGGAGGAATAGTGACTTCATACTGCTTTAAATCTTGACTCATTATTTATTGATAAATATTGGTTTATGGGTTTGGCCTCCCTCCTGCCCCAAGATTGTCAGAAACTGTAGCAGCTTCACAAATGGTTTCAGAAAAGCATTTGGTGAATTGTTTTACTGGAAGTTCATGCTGGGAAAACTTTGTCATTAAATTTTTTGTTCCTAAAATCATCCAGTTAGGGAGCAGACGCAGTCCCGCATGATTGAGTAACAGTAGGAACACTGAAATGAGGAATGGTATACCCATGTCTTGCAGAAACCACTGAGGTATTACTAGTGAATACTTATAGAGAAATCAAGAGGTGTTTGTTAAGCACTTGCCAACCAGAAAAAGGAGTTAAATTTGTTAAGGTAACATATCTACAACAAACCATTCTAGCCAGTACTATTTTTATTCCTATGGTGGGAGAGTATTTTACCCTCCCTGTGGTTGCGATTTGAGGTTATAAATAAATAAATAAAAGCTCTGTCTGTACTAGTGCATTTTTTCCATTGAATTATTTTTGAATCATAATTTTGTTAGGATATTATTGAATGTAATTGTTTTGAAGGCCTACCCCTTTTGCTCCATCCATCTTGCCAGCATACTTTTGATCACAGTCTGTCTGTCTTAGTGTCAGACTTCAGTCTCAGTAAGTGGCCTTGCTAAGGCGGGTTTTTTTTTTTCTTTTTTTTTTCCTGTCTGGTTCCCTTTAGCAGCAACATGTTACAAAGGTCTGGGGAACAGAGTCTCTTGCAGGGGCTGTTAAACTTTTGTGCCACTTTGACTTTTCATGAGTGGTAAATCAGCCCCAAGTATCAAATTCGATGTTACCTTTATTTGAATATTTGAATGTTGATTTAACACCTAAAACCTCTTGGCTGTTCTTCAGAGCATATGTTAATTAGATAAGAATATTGGAGAATACTAGCCAGAGCCAGGATAATCATTACATTTCTGTTGTTTTGGGACAAAGAAGAAAGAAATTAGCATTATTCTTTCACAGGGAGCTGAACCACTTGTATATGTTTTGTTTATGGTTGTGGTGGTAACTGTGTGATCGACTCTTGCACAGAGGGTCTTGGAGGTGGGAGGTCTAGTTAATTGACAGGGTGTTAAAGATGCAGGATTTGATACAGGTTATTTAAGTGTTTGTCCTTTGACTTTTCCTGGCTGCTTCTACATCCTTTTCTCTACATCCTTTTCTTCTTCAAATCCTGGCTCTACTGGTGCATTCCTGTTCCTCAGTGCAAAACTAAACGAACCAAGAGGCAGTGAGTAAATAAATAAGCCACTTCTAAATATGGTGTTTTGTCAACAGAAAGTAGCTTAACTTTATTGTTAAGATGTTTGATGTGTAAAATACATTGCAAAAAAGTTCATCCTTCAGGAACATGCTGGATCAAGCGAAGACAATAATTTAAGAGCTTAAATTAAAGGTGTTTGCAAACATGGGATTACGGCTAAGCATTATTGTAAAGGATGTGCTTTCCTGAAGCTGTTAGCCCTTAATAAATACACTCTGTTTTCAGCTTGAAAGAGGTAAAAAGGTACTTATGTAGCAAACAAAATGCATGTCTCCAGGCTAGATCTCTGTGCTCAAAGAGGTATAGCATTTTCCTGGAGTGTTTTTGCTTGTTATGTGGTCTGTAGGAAGGAAGCAGTGCGTCAGATATGGGGATGGGGTAAATAGGTGTTCATCTGTTGAGTAAATGATTCACGTCTTGGGGTAACCGGCATGAGTTGCCCTCAGTTGCTTCCTTTCAGTTCTTCTCAGTGCAGAATTTCCAGCTGAGATATTTCTTGCTGTCGAGGTAGTATGTTTTTCCAAACAGGAAGATGTGAAGTACTTGTTCTGATTTTTGTCACAGAAATGCTGATTTAAAGACTTCCAAAGAAGTAGAAGAGCTACAATATTATTCATACCAAAGCAGCATTATCAGTATCAGTGCTAGGCATTCTAGAAACACTTCTAAATACAAAGGCAATACTGGAGTGTGTATATGGGTAAGTGTTCTGCATCTGAGTTCAGGTTTTTGAGAAATCTTGGAGGACAGCAAGAACTGCTAAGGGCTGAACACTCTGGAAAACTTCTATTTGGATGCCAGTGGAGAATTATTTGGCTTCATCTGTCTTGAAAATCTAACCCATTGTTTCTGGGAACTCTAAATTCATGAAACGACTTACTTTCTCATTTAGTATTTTGTATGGGTAGCAGTGATCTTTATCTGTGACACTGTCTATTATATTTGTCACAATTATGAAGTTATTTATGCTGTGCTTATTTTAAATTGAAACTATACAGACCAATTAAAATATTTGGAGTCATGAAGAGGGAAACGAGAGTAGTTGGTGGAAAAATCACTAGATACTAGCAAACATTTCCTTCTGTTTCTTTAATCATTCTTCTGCTGAGAATTGTATAGAAGTAGGAAAAGATTTTTTTTTTCCCCAAATGAAATGAACTGGGGGGCATCCCTAGGTTGAAAGAGTTAGTACACAGTGGCCGAGATGGAAACTATCTGACAACAAACAGCTTTTGATTTGGGGGTGTGATAGAGTATTTGGAAAGTAAAATGATGTTGTTTTAAAGCTCAAAAAATTCACACATTCAAGCTGGCAAAACCTTTAGCAGGGACACAGTGTTGCTATCAGAAGAAAATTGCTGTTAATTTAGCCCATGTTTTGTTTTGGTTTGGTTTTTGGAGGGATAACGTGAGCAGGGCATGCTTCCACGCATGGTTGAACATCTCAACACCTTTGCAAATCTGACCCTTGCTGCAGAGTCCTCGGAATCAGTTTTTGCTGATGGATTCCAAATGTGGGTTGCATAAGTTTCTCCTGAGGGACACTAGCAGGCTTCACGGGCTGCCAGCTCCCAGAAATATGCCCTCGGATTGCGTGCACATATTTGGACATTTTGTGCAAATGAATGATAAAATGTTTGACTGTGCTGGCCTGTCCTAGCTGTCTTGGCTTTGTCTGTGCTTTAAACCCTTGTGAGCTCAGCGCTCGCTGAAACAAGCAACTGACTAAGGAGACAACATGAGAAGTGGCCTCTGTCCTGGAGGCCTTTATGAAGACTCTTGGGTCAGACACCCCCCAGGATGGGCAAAGATGAATCTTTCACACACCTTCGGCCTGCCAGCCTCAATACTTGGAAGGGTTGGTAGGTCTGCTGTACTAAAGATTGTTTGGTCTTGTTCACAGCTGTCCAGGGCAGGGCAGCAGCATCTGTCTCCGTCTTGAGCCACATCAGTTGGTGTGTGAAGCAGAATTAAACAGCAGACCTAGCATGCTCTCCAATCTATAGCTGCCCTTCCCTCAATCTGCCATACATCAGAACTGCACTGCCTCTGCTGCCAGGGAAATCAAAGTGGTGTTTGGCTTGGCCTGCACTGTATCAGGGGTCAGCATTACTCATTCTGTCAGAAGACAAACACATCTTTCATTTTGCCCAGCAAAATATTGAAAGTGGCTACGTTCACTGTTCTGGAATAACAGAGGTTGAAGAGAGCCCCAATGTTCCAGCAGAGACATTGTAAGAAGTCCATCTGCCACTACGTTGTTTTGGGACCAAACCAGGTGTTATAAGAATGGATGCTCAGGGTTAAGTGCTGGGAGATTTGTATTAGCAGTCAGCATCCAAGACTCTGTTTTCTTCAGGTTTCTGTCAGAAAGGGGCCACATTTGCCTTCTCAGCTCCTTTCCCATAGCCCGGTAATTGTGTGCCAGAAGAATTCATCTACCCTGCTGTCCTCTTTCCCCAAGGCTCTCCCAGCTATGGCAGGGAGTAGGCAGGATTGTTAAATGATTAATTGCCTTTGGTGGAGTTATTTTTAACCCGAATCACTTCAGTTACTGAGTTTATAGTGCAGACCCACAAGCACTTCTGTTGGCCAACCCCAGAGGGCTGAAGTATGGAACTGGCCTGGGAATTGGTGGTCAAGGGATAATAGGAAACTTCTTCAGCTGGCTTCACTGCCAAAGCCAATCATTTAGCTAAATCCCAACACTCAATACAAAGTTTACAAACATCAATAAATGGTTTGGCCTTGACTTTATAGGGATGAGGGGAGCAAGGAAAGAAGCTTCTGCCACTGGGTTTGTCCAGGTCCATGTAACTGGATCAACCAGACTTGGGCTGGAACCCAAGTCCCCTGCATCCTGCCTTAGTCTAAAGCAGTAGGCAAGGCAAGGGAGGAGTGACCAGCCGGCATAGGACCAAGAAACGTGCAGCTTGTTTGACAGAGGAGGAATATCTTTGGCCTCTCTCCACATGGAAATAAATCATTGCAATCCTCCACAGCTCACAAGACAAAAGAAACTTTTTGCATGATCATAATTAGCAACACATTTTACTACCACAGGGTTCTTTTGTTTGCTATTTTGCAACAGAGCAGAGCAAGCTTTTTCCTCTCCTCTACCACCACTGACCCCTTTGCCCTTTCGGCTGGCACCCCTGGCACCCCAAAAACTGTAGAGAATTGGTTTGTTGACTTGAAACTCTGAAATCTCAAACTGAGTTTCTGCCTTTCCTTGACAGAAAAAGTGAGGAGAAACTGGGAAGGATTTGAAAGCTTTGGCCCAGCTGAAAGATTCTCCTAGACCCCAGGGGAAAACAGCCCTTAAGGTGAATCCTCTGTCCCTCTTTTGTGGCAGAAGGATGTCAGCTGACAGTGTCAGAACTTGTCTAATGTAGGTTTTTACAGAATGATTTTTATTACAAACAAATCTGAGTGCCAAATCAACTGCCTTTGTTGCTTCGGTACTGTTATCTGTACAGAGGGCTGAATTTAAGGTAACAATAGGTTTGCCTCATGGGGTGGTGTTTGATGAGCAGTGCTTCAGCTTTTATGGAAAGCTAGTTCATAGCCTTTACGAAGACTTATGTGCTGTTGTAACTACATCTTCCTGAGTTTGCAGGGAGCCTGAAACAGTACAGATGCCAAAAACTACTGGTCACTCCAGTGAGAGGAGAGGCTGTGTTGAAGCCTGGCCAGTTGAAGTCTCTTAGAAAGGTATGCTGGCCCTTGGAGACTTTATCACTTTCTATAACTACCTGAAAGGGGGTTATGGTGAGGTGGGTGTTCTCTTCTCCCAAGTAACTAGCGATTAGAACAAGAGGAAATGGCCTCAAGTTGTGCCAGGGGAGGTTTAGATTGGATATTAGGAAAAATTTCTTTACTGAGACAGTGGTCCAACATTGGAACAGGCTGCCCAGGGAGTTGGTGGAGTCACCATCACTGGAAGTGTTCAAAAAAACATGTAGACATGGCACTTCAGGATATGGTTTAGTGGACTTGGTGGTGTTGGGTTTATGGTTGGACTTGATGATCTTAAAGGTCTTTTCCAACCTTAATGATTCTGTGGATTATCTAACTCTCCTTTATTTGCCTTTGAAAGAATGGGAGTTGCAAAGATCATCCTCTCGGTGCCCATCTCTTTCATTCCCTTAATCTACGAAGTGGTGAGGGTTTGCCCTTGGTAGCATTCATCTCTCTTAACTAAACACCCAATCCATGCTTGGGAACTGAGTTTAATTTCAGGGTGAAAGGAACTGTACGTTCACTTGGTAAGAGGTTGAGGTTGTGCTTTGGGCCCATGAGTGATTAGTTGCATGAGAATAGAAAAATGTTTTTCCTGTTTGGTTTAATTAGCATAGAGCTTACATTTCACATAGAAATTTGACAGAGGACATCAAATGTTCCTAATTGTTGGCCAGTAAAAACAAAGTAAGATGGCTTCAGCCATTGGTTTGATGTTGTATCGCCCAGGGAAGGGGAGTTTGCTGTCAAACACAGCAGTCTGAATTCTTGGCTGAGAAAAACAAATCAGTCCAAGAATCCACAGAGCAATAACTCTTCAAAATCTGAAAATGGCATGTACCTTTCAGAGTGTGGAAGCTCCCAGAGCCCCAGAGGAAGTCCCTCCCTCTCTGTACTGGCTGCCAGATCAGGCCAGATTTGTTCAGAAATTGTTGTCAGTCATAAAGTTTTCTTGCTTGAAGGGCCTGATGCCAAACACCTTGACTCTGGGTCTGCAGTGTGGCAGAATGCAGGTGGCCTCTGGCTATACCGGTCGGTCCTGTTCTGCTGTTTGATATTATATTAACAAGAGAGAGCTAGGACAAGCTTTATGTAAATTATATTTTTATTTAGTTTCAGCCTGAAATAAAACTTGCTGGCTTGCTCCTCAGAAGAGGAGCCCTGGGAATGTTTAAGAGACTCTATTGACTGGCTTTCTTGTTACTGAAACCTAACGTTGCCCCCACCCTGTCTTCGATTTCACTCGAGTCACTTCAGAGCTGGGCTACTCTCCCTAGAGATCTGTAAATTTTAGACTTTATGTGGTGCAGCCAGATCCAAAACTCGCTCTGTAATTGCAGAACCAGGAATTCAGGGGCTCCGAGATGAAGAGAGCATTCAGCTGCGAGATCTGCAGGCGTATTCTAGCGAGGACATGCTGGTGCTAGTCCAGTACAGCCTGCTGAGAAGTAGTGGCTCATAAGCTTGGGTGCAGTACCCTGCTAGAGTGGCTTGCTCACACTGTGTGGGCTACTAGCTTGGGTCTCTGCTAGCTCAGGCATTGCTTCCCTAGGCTCTGTTTTGCTCCCTAAATTTAAGAATTGGATCTTGTGTTGATGGATGTTCTGCTTGTCCAACAGCCAAGTACAAATTATTCCTACTTCCAACTGCAGTCTCCAAGCCAAGAGCTAGACCACATTAGCTAGGGAACCACTGCATTTCCTGCCAGTCTTCCAGAGTGCAGCCTGGGGCATCTCATGCCTGAGATGGATAGGGTTCAGCTGTTGAGAGGAAGAGCCCTTCCAGAAAAGCTGCTTGTGAACTGAGGATGGATGGGTGGAAGGGATAGAGGGTTCACAGTTTTGAAGTATAGTGTCCAGGCGCTCTTCCGTTCCGTGATCCAACCCAGCAGACTGATGTGGGATCTGATGAGTAGCTGCGGGTGGTGTGTGGGGTCAGATGACAAGAGGGAGGCTGTGGTGATGTGCCACAACCAGAGAACGTGCCTCCAGCTGGGCCCACACTCATAGGAGCCCTGTTAAAAGGCACGCTCCCCAGCTGCAAACTTAACACCATCGTCCCTCCCTATTGTATGACCCAGCCTACGGGATATCCTGTTTTGGGGGAAAAGAGCGCAAGGAGGTCTGCAGAATGAAAGTGCCTGATGGTCTGATGAATTGTAGGCGTGTAAGATTCTGCCAGAGCAGGAGCACAGGCCCTCGGTCAAAGCAAATATTAAGGAATAACAATGAGAATGTGAATCTGAAAGCACTCTGATAAATAAATGTCAAAATCAAATAGTTCTGAGTTTGGTTTTGATTCGCCTGCTGGATCTACATTGTGCTGCTTGCTTAAAGAGTAACTAATGTTTATTTTTGTCCTGCAGTGTGTATTTAGGGAGCAACTTCAGAACCAGGCCAGCAATTAGTAACATTTTGAATGCTCTGGCACTCTGAATGGGAGCAACATAATGAGGTTCCTCTCTTTTTATGGCACAAACGGGTCTTGATGGTCATCGTCTTTTTCTGGAAGGCAAGAAATCTCATAATTGTATCTGTCTTCCTCCTTTTTAGGTCAGCTATGAGATGCTGGGAAAAATCCCCATCCTAAAGAGTCTTCGATACAGAGAGAAGCAGACTGGCAAGGATGTTGCCCTCCAAGATGAACATTCAGACTTGGCAAATGTCAACACACCAGTGGCATTAAACGAGAAGGCGATGGCTGAAAATACAAGACCACTGACTGCTATGAGCTCAGCTCAAATAGGACAACATTATGTTGAAAATGATTCTTTAAGTCCCAGATTAGAGGGATCTGACATGATTACTACTGTCTATGTGGGGAACATACCTCCCAGCGTAAGAGTGAGTGAGCTGAAATGTGCTTTAAGGGATTTCCATGCGACTCCTTTACGACTGAACTGGCAAGGAGCACAGCACAGGGCTTTTCTCTATTACAAAGATAAAGCAACTGCAGAGAGTGCTGTATCCTCTTTGAAAGGCTTGAGCCTCGGGGGTAATACTTTGCAAGTTTTGCTGGCCAAGAATCAGAGAAACAAAGGGCAAGTAGAAATCAATAGTCAGAAATGAATATGAATTGAGGAAAAAAAATAAGCGTCTTTTCATTGTTTTGTGGGAAGCCAACGTAAGTTTTCAAGGATATCAGTATATCCTCTGATTTCTGCAGGCTAAACAGCAAAGTGCAAAACCACCTTTTCAAATAAATGAGGCATACATCTCACAGCTGACTTGCCTGCCTCATTCTTGCACTTGTACATTCAAAGTGTATTTGTCAAGACAGATGACAGAGGGGCCATTTCTCCAAACGGTTATCCACAAAGTACCCACACTCTGTGTATTTGTTTTTCATTGTCTGGAGCTTGATTTGCAGTTTGGTGTCTGTGTTTGTTAGGCCTGGATCAAAAACCTGCCCCTTGGTAGCTGTGTGCAGCCACATGTAGTGAGGTGGTTATGTTCTGTCATCTAAAGGTTGTACCTGCAAATTTGTACTTGTGAGCTTTAAAAGCCAACTGCAGAAAATCTGTCTTAAGGGTTACAATTCTGTTTACTAAAAAATGAGGTTTGCCTGTTGGGAGTTTTCAGCATATTTTTCATTAAAATGGCCAGGGGGAGACATTGCCTTTTTCGTGCTCTTGAAGAATGGCTGTGGAAACACTGGCTCAGCCACTGATTTCTAGTGATAGCTGTTAACATCAGGTGGAAGAGATGGTAGCCCCTTTCTCAGCTTTGTTTTGTTAATTCAGCCCTTTGTAAACCTTGTATTTCTTATTTTAGTCTGGCAGGGGAAAGCGAAGACCAGTGTTCTCCTCTGCTTTTTCTCAAAACACTTCAGGTACCTTTTTCATGGGTGCAGATAATTATAAAATAGGTGCTTTTCCTGATTGTCTTGTCTCTTATAATTTGGTGTGATTCCATTAAGAGAAATTACATTAATATTAATCATTGTAGTGAAAATGAAAAGCAGACAGACCATGGTCAAAACTTGTGGGTGACTAGTCTGGTATGCAGTTGTTTGAAAAGCTGCTGGAGATAGTAGCAAAGCCTGTTCCTGCTGTGCCTTTGTCACCACCAGTGTGGTCTTCCTGCACCCACAACATCAGTGATGAGGGTTAGACAGCAACACTGGCAACATTTTGTTATGAAAGTGCTATCAAGAACTAGCTTGAACAGTAAGACTTGCCCACATGTGAACATTCACTTATGGTGTAAAGGAGAATGATGATTTATTTGGTATGGCTTTTATTACTTTTTTTTTCCTTCAGTTTCCTATTCCTGAAAAACAAGTTGAATTTTGGCTGAACCGTCCTTTCTAAACAGAAGCACTTTTGCCATTGATGCTGGGCACATAGTCAAAGTAAGCATCTAAATGGATTTTTTTTTTTTTTTAAGTATGAGTTGGAAACTTTTTTTAGCCAGAGGGTACTGTTAAGTATAGTTTAAGCACGTTATTATGCCTCAAGGGTCAGGCATTTCATACAGTATTAAATAAAAAGTTCTCATCATTATCATGTACTCTGTACAGAGCGGCTTAAGGAAAGCATTGCTTCGACTTCTTGTAAAGTCAACAAAGGAAAGGTTTCTGGGAAAAAAAAAAGTGCTGTGCTGTAAAATACTCTTTCTTTCTCCAGTTCAAAAATGTTTTCAGTATCACTTAGCCTGAATTAAAACATAAGCACTGTGGAGTCCTCTGCATCTTATTTCAGTAGTTGCGCACTTCAAGGGTAAGAGTCAGGGGTTATGTTACTACTCAAACATACTCATTACATCATGAGCTTAGAAAGCGGAGGAAAGAAAAGCAAAAAAATAATTATACATCACTGCCTTCCCCTTCCAAATGATGGCAAATTAAGTAACGTGGTCTTTTGATGATCTTTTTGACTCTTGCAATACTGCTTGCTTTGGTGAAGATGCACAGGTGACCTTAGCAGTTAAGAAGCAGTTATTCTGCCAGTGAAAACTTCCAGCATCTCAAACTTCCCCTGTTGCATTGCTGGTTGTGAACCAGCCTTTTCTGGTCAAATTTGTGGGAATTTCATCTTCTACCTTCTTTCCTGTGTTAACATCTGAAGTTTCAGTGCAGGTATGTTTACATGTTATGTAAATGTGTTATAATTGCTTGCTTTGCTCTCACCACTGCATGCAGTCAGGGGCCAGTTTTGCTTGGACAAACACGTCTAGATGATCTTCTGTTTGGGGTGTAGTTCTGAGCTGTGCTAGGTCTGTATCCAGGTGGGCAGATCTCTGCAGCCTGTCACTTTTTTCTGTTGGGTATTGTGAGGCTGCATTTCACCTAATATCTTGCTACTTTCCTAATTAGCAGTCCAGACCACAGTACAGAGCAGCTACTAGCTAGGCAGAGGTATATAACTGTAGTTAGGCCCAGAGAAGGAAAAATAAGCTTAAGCTAATGCATCATTCATTAGCATTTTGAATGGGCTGGAATAATGATGTTGATGCTATGATAGCTGTATTTCCAACTTACCTGGATTTAAAATTACTGCTTTATTAATAAACAGCAAGGTCTTTTGGGCCTTGCCATCTTAAAGTCACTAAAGAATGTTTTTAATTCAAAGTAGCACCTGGTCCAGGTCAGAGTTTGGCAGCCTGTTGCAAACCCATCTGCACCAGCAGCTTCAGCGAATTGGTAGCGACTGGAGTACAGGTACAACTTCATTTCTGTCATCTCTGCTTTAAGAGCAACAACCTGCAGGGAAGGAGTTAGTGCAGGCAGCTGTTGAAAATAGAGCCTGAAGCTGCAGAAAGCTTGCCAGGGTTCAGAGCTTCTGCAGGGGCTGTTACCTGGAGGCAAAACAGCCCTCAGAAATCACCTTTGGGGAAAACAAGAGCCCGAGTATTTACTTTCTGCAAAAAAGCAGCATGACTTGCAGCACAGCTGTTCTATAAGCTTACCTGTGAAGAGGAGGGTATAGCTCATGCTTTCTGAAATGCATCATCTACCAGCACAGCAGGAGGTGGAGCCTGTGCCCGCTGAAGTTGACATCATTTCTGTCTTGGACAGCAAGGGAAGCAGTGATGAGGATGGGGCCCTTCCTGCTCCTTGGGAAGCTGCTCATCTTTAGCTAAAAGACATTTCAGTGCAAGATGCTGAACTGCTAATTAAGTAAAGTAATGCAAGACTGCCCAAGGCACACGCCTACATGGCCTTCTGGTGTCTTGAGCTGTATGATGTGGATTTTTTCTTGTGGGCTGACCACAAACAGAGAAAACAGCAGATTTTGAAGAAAAAGTGAATGGGGCAGTCTGCATGTCTTAGATCTATTGTTTCAGGCTCTCTGCATGCTCAGGAAGACATCAGTTATACACTTCTGACTTTTCTGTAAATCCCCAAAACTGAAATGCAATACATGTTAGTGAATCCTTGGCCTCTGATCTCATAATGAAACTCGAGGAACTGAAGCCTGCTTATGTTTTACTTTGGCCCAGACCAAGACTATGCAAGATATGTTGCCACCAATCAAACCACAAAGTCCATGCCCTGAAGAATTTAGAGTCTGAATTTACAGGCTTTAAAAATGAGAATCTTTACTTGAGCAATAATTCTTCATTTTGTCCCTGTCATAGTTGTAGCCCTGCTGTTAGCACGCAGGTTGAACTAGGCTATGCCTACAGAGATAGACCTCATCTTGGGTGGACACCAGCCCTCACATACCCTTCTTTATTGCCATGACTGAAGCACCAGTCTAGGACTTTGAGAGGCCTCAATGATTCAAGCCAGTTCTCTGTAGTGGCCTTTCTGTGACCACTCACACCTGGAGCAATGGGGCAAATGTATCTTTAAGCACTTAACCCCTGGTCTCTTTCTGTAGTGGGATCCTTGCTTCTTTAAGACTCTCATGATAAAAACATCCACAATGACAAAGTGCCTGGATGCTGCAGAAAAGTCTGAAATGCTGGTGATATATGGGTAGTCTGCTTTTAATAGGAAATTAAGTGATCCCTAACACAGACTTGATTTTAGTTCACTTGCAGCAGCAGAGCAGCCTGTGTTTCACTGCTGTGTGATGAGAAGAAAAGTTCAGCAGTACAATGGGAAATACTTTACTGAGCCAACTTTGTTCAGAAGTAATTAAAAACGAGGTCTTTCTATTCTCTGTGCAGCCCGATGTCCTCGCTTGTCATGTGGTTCAGGGCATTCTTTCCAGCTCCTTTCATGGCACAAACAAGTTAGGATGTTGTTATTGCACGCCCCTCTTCTGGAGGGTTCAATGGGGAAAGATGCTGAGCAGCTCCGAAGGCTGGTCGGTGTGAGCAAACCCAGGTCCACCCTCATGGCAGCTGAGAGGGTGTGGGATCCAGCAGCGACCACCCGAGGTGTTACATCATGGACGTGAGCTTCCCGGGGTGATTTCTTGCCTCGCTTATGGGAGAGAGGGCAGGAGAAAACAGTATCAGATGAATGGAGCCTCTACCAGATCCATTAGGCTCGACAACATGGTCACTTTGGAGGAGATTTTCTTTTGTTGAATGATATTAGTCACAGCGTGGTGTGTGGCACAGAGCAGTGAGGCAACACTGTAATCTGCTAACAATAAAAGCGAGGTGGCTAACTGCCACTCCGCGCTGAAAACTATACAATCGTTAGGGTTTTCCTTCAGACAGCCATGTCCATGCATTTCCTGGAACAAGGACAAGGCCACACAGCTTCAATCCACCAAAGACAACAGCGAATAAACAAGCCATGTTGCTGATGTAGTCTTCTCTGAGTGACAAGAGTCAGAGACTGTTTGTTTCCATGGAGAGAAAAAGGGAGGGAATAAAAAAAAAAGAAAAGAAAGCCTCCCCATCAGGGTGGGAAGGGAGAGAAGCCCTACCCTGGGTCCCACAGCCAGGTCCCCATCCAGCCCTCCAGCGTCTCTGTGCACATCAGTCCCTGGTCCCCTCCCAGAAAGCAGTCTTTAAGGACGGAGGCTTTAGCTCATTATCTTTGGAGACCAATAAAATATCTCAGAAAAGGGATGGTTAAATACTGTCTTCAAGTTGTGTCCCTTTTTTTTTTTTTTAATTTCATCATCTTCTACTGCTCCAAAGGGAGAAACAAATGTTTTTAGGGGAATGTTTCTATTGAAAAATCTAGCACTGGGGCTGTGTTTTTCTCCAAAACTGCAGCAAGGGGTGAGAAGGGGGAGGAAAAGCGTGTGCTGGGATTTCACTCATTCCAGTTCCTCAGAAGGAACAGCCCCATGCAGCAGTTCTGGCTCTGGAGGAAACATCTGTGGCTGTGGCCATGTTACTCAGGCAAACATACCCCTCTGTGAGGTAGGCTGTTGTGTAAGAATGCTTTTATTTCCTCATTGCCATCTATTAAAGATTATCTCCCTAGAAGAAAAGTGCACCATTTCCCATGTTTTCATGTGTAATGTCCGTGATGTCTGCTATAAACATCATGAAATGTTCCCCTACCCCTACACAGACATAGGTATAAAAGTCACTGCTTTTCATCTTTCAAAGCCCTGCAGAAATGTTTAGGGTCATGTATCCTGCCATTGTTCTGGGCTGGGCATCCCACTGAAGTCACTGGGAGAAATGAGTTCAGGATACGGACCTATCTAGTCAATCTTTACAGTGGCCCCAGTAACATCCACGTTTTACAGATGGGAAAATGAGGCAGGAGGAGATGGCTCCTGATAGACTAGATCCAACTGGTAATTCCTACCACTTTGGAAAACAACCAGAGAGAACAGACTAGAAACTCATCAAAAGCTCTCAAATAAAAAAAAAAAAAACAAAAAACCACACACAAAAACAATCCCATAGCGTGGTAGCCTTTGGACTTTTCTATGTGACGGGTACCTGGTGTCCCAGTCGGGCATCTTGTTGCTTCCCAAGGGAGAGCTGCAGCATCGTGGTCACTCTGCCTCCACACACCAGCCAGAGCCACCAGCCAGCCCTGCTGTGGCTGGGAAGCGTGCGATCCTGCGCGTCCTCCTGCTCCAGAAGAGCCATCCAGTCAAGGCAGCCAACTCAAGCCTCCTTCCAGTCCAGGGACATAAACCGCAGCTCTCTCTCCCTGTGAGACGAGATGCGAGACAGAAACAGAGAGACTTTTTCCTGAGACGTGCCTCCTCCAGAGGTCTAGCAAGTCTCCTAAGTGCGTTACGGTCCACCCATCCCATGCAGCAGCACAGGGAGCTAAAGCAGGGTGATTTTCTTTCTTTAAGGAATAAAGCAAACATACAGGACTGTTAGATGGGAGGAAAAAAAAAAGGGCAGGGAAAGAAGGGAAACATTCACAAAATGCTGCAAAAGCTTCTACATTTCTAGGCATTAGTGTATCCATTGCTGCCACTCCTTCGTATTTTTGAGTGAATAATTGTTCAGACAAGAGTAATACTTACATTTTTCCAGAGGGATATCGTGTTTTCAGCGTGTTTCCAGGCACCTGCACTGCTCAGACTCCGAAGTGTGGCGTTTCCATCTCTCTGAAGGAGGCGATTACTCGGGAAGCTGGTCTGTAGCAGCTTTGCTTTACCACCACAGAGGAACACAATTGCTGTAGCAAGTTCTGCTCCAAGTGAACTCTTGGTACTGTAAGTCCCTGAAAAACTTTCCAGGCCCTGTCATCTTGCTTTCCCAGGTGTGTTTGCTTATTTTTTCAGTAATTAGCCTGAAGTTGAGCTGAGCCGCAGAATTGCACTTTCTGTACCGTTCTGGGTCTTTCAACTCCTGCTGCTTTAAAGAAAGAAACGCCTATGTTCAGGCCCGTATATTTACACCAGTGTAAGAACTACTGAAGTAAAGCGGCACTGCCAGTGTCCCTGCATCTCTTTCCATGATGAAGCAGAGATGGTTTGACCTCTAGAATTGTTGCTTGCTCTCTAATGCTTGTACCAGTGGCCTAGTCTTCTGGGCATCTCTCAGAGGACCTGCGAGACGTGTCTGAGAAGAGGAAATTCATGTTTACGACGCAGAGGTTCACCTCGGTGAAATTTTCTGAAGGCTCTGCATCTCCCTCGCAAAAATGTAGCTCATTTTAAGGTTGGGTTTAAAACATTTCTCAGAAGTTGGATGGCTCAGAGCAACCTGCGATAACAGGAATTGGTCTCAAAGAGCCTTTTATAAGCCTGTGCAGATAGAGAGATCTCCAAGCCAGAAGCTCAATAACAATAAGGTTTATTCCTCCTGTTATCTTTCTTTAATAATATTCTGATTTTAGTTTCTTACTGGGCAAGATGAATACTGGCAGTGAAAGTTATTTAAAGAAAAACAACTGGGCTGCTTGCCCTTTCTCACTTTTTGAGCCAATCTGATAATTGTTTTTATGAATAACATCAACTCACGACTGCATAGCTGCTTGCTAGCACTCAGGTCATCTCCTGCTCATCAAAGGATCTCCTTTAGCCAGGCACACGCTCACCTGCATGAGGTATTTTGTCCTGAGGGTGACTCTCAGTGGCAAAGATTTCTTGGCAGGAATGTGCAAATGGGGAGCCCACAGAAGCACCCCGGCACTGTCTTTTCCTGCAGAAATTGGTGTTGGGCAGCGGTTGTGCTTGTAAATACGCACAGAAAGGGAACAAATGCTCAGGTGTGATCTTCCAAAGGCATTTCAGTGACATAGAAGTCAAAGTCCCTTTTTCAAGAGTGACAAGAACTGTGGCTCAGATCCCCCGCAGGTCCTAAACTTCTTGGGCTTGAGAGAGAAGTCAGGCACCCAATTATTCTGATGGATCTGAGCCTTTACCTGCTAAGACATTGGTACCAAACTCAGAACTTGGCCTTCTAAATCTACATTTCAGATTCATGGTGTCTGTTCCCACCAGTAAAGTCTCCAAGGTACCTGGTTTTCTATGTCTGGGCAACCACCTGAGAGCATCGCGTGCTGAGCATCTGTATGCATGGGCTACTTCATGCTACCCCATGGCAAGTATCCCCATCTGTCCCACCTGAGCACAGAACAGATCTGGTCCAGAAGCGTCCCATAAAGGAGTTTCGCCTGGCGTGTTCAGTCACCAATACCGCCATCCTAAATCTGAAGGGGTGATAAAAGGACGCTCACCTCCGGAGCTCCGAATGCCAGGAAAGGGAATAAAAAAAAAAAAATAATCAAAGAAAGCAAACCTTTAACACCCATCTCGTGGAGAACAGCCAGAAACCGCCAAAACCGGCCCGGTTTTAAGCCCAGTTTGGGGAAAGCCGCGGCTGGGCGGGGAGCAGGGGCGAGGCGCGGCTGGTGCCGGTCCTCCGACAGCAGGTGGCGCTGTCGCCAAGGGAACGGCAGCGCCCCCGCCCGGGCCCCGCTGCCCCCGGCGGGATCCCCCTCCCCGAGAGGCCCCCGCCCACATGCTGCCCCCCCCCCCCCAAATGGGCCACAGATCGCCTCGACGGGACCCCTCCAAATCTGTGTGTGCTCCCCCCCCCGCCCAACGGGGACCCGGCCCCACACCGCCCTTTGCAGCTCCACAGTGCATGTCCCTGCTTTGGGGTCCCACGCTCACTCAAGCTGTGCCCCCCCCGCGCCCCTCCCCACGGGACCGTGTGCCCCCATAAGCACCAGAAGCCCACGGGCAGGTGACAGCAGCGGCTGGTGGCCCTGCGAGGGCGGGAAGAAGCGCCCTGCGAGGAGCAGAGGGAAGCGACGAGGCTGCCGAGGCGCCTTCGCCGCCCGAACCCTTGCTGTGGGGGCCGCGCGCCCGGGGACCCCCGGTCCCCTGAGCCAGGGACACGTCTCCTGCTAAATCCAGGTGGAGACGCCAGGCCCCGTTTCTCGTCACGCTCCAAAATTTCAGCCCAGAAGAAATGCACAAGGCATCTGCGATGAGAAACTCTGTCCTGTAGCAGAAACATCCCCCCCCCAAAAAAAACGAAGAAAACGGTGGTGGGGGTGTATCACCCACAGATCGGGAAGTGGGTGACGAGGAGCAAAGAGCCGACCGCTGATACCGAACTGAGCCACGGCAGCTGAGCACGGGGCAGATCCGAGCCGTTCCACGAGTAAATACCGCGTTTCCGAACAAGCCCATGTCTCATCTCCTCTTATAGAGCTCCAACAGCATTTCTGAGCAAGCTTATTTCTCCTCACCTCCTTCCAGAGCCCCAAACCGATCCTGCGAACGTACGAGCGGGGCTCGTACAAAGGCCCCGCTTGTCATAGCGGCTAAGGTCTTTGTCATCCCCTGGGACAACGCACGCAGGGAAAAACCAAGTTAGTCGTGAGCAGAAGAAGGGGTTGGGGGCAGGAGCCTGCGGGGTTTCATCCTCTCCTCTCTGATGGAGGTGTTTGAGGTGGAGAGCTGTCTTGTTTAGACTGCGCTCACTGGCTTGAGGAATATGTGGCGTCCACGGTATGCGGTGGTTCTGTTTTTCCAGGTTTGGAAACCGACGGGAGGGAGAAAAATGAATCATGTAAACCTTTGTTGGGGAACCAGATATCCAACCCCTTCAAGCTGGACCTGAGGCTTGCAAGGTGCCTGCCTGCCCTTTCCAGCCCGGCGGAGGCCAAGCTGCGAAGGCATCGGTACCGCAGGCAAACGAGCGAATCCAAAATTAATCTGAAGGATGAAAGTGAACCTTAGGAGTGACAACGCGATTTCAAGGAAGCAAGAACCACTTGGCAAAGACTGAACTCCTAACCCTGGACCTTTATCTCAGCCACACCCAGCGCAGATATGTGCTTCAGGAGCAAAAAAACCTCAGTTTTCAGCTTGTATCTAAAAAGGGTGGTAACAACGTGGCTCACCTCAGCAGGAACGGGCAGCAGTGCAGGCGATGGAGGGAAGGATCAACCCATAAAGGCATAAAACCAGAGAAACCCAAATAAATTCCGCAGGTTGATTACCACTTGCTTAAACAGACCTAATCTCAAAAAAAACCCACCAAAACCCACAAAGCAAAAACACCCCCCCAAAAAAACCAAAACAACAACAAAAACTCTTACTCCTTGAGAAAGGCCTCCACCAACTCTGATAAAGCCTTTCCCACCTGCCTTAATTAAAAGAATAATTAGAAAGCTTTTTTTACCAGCTAACTTGCTTTTAATTAAGCTGATTACACACAGCTGGGATAATTAATGTGCAGTAACCTGATTTCCCTACATAAAGACAGAAATACACAGCCAAATAATCAGATTAATTCCCGTGCATCTTTTTTTTTTTTTTTTTTGTGCGTGTATATTCGCAGTGTGAGTGTTGATACAGACATATTGGCCCACGGATTAAATTCCATGGATCTGGTAGTAACCTTAATTAGACCAAATAAACCCAAACTTCACAGGAAAAGACAGGCTTGTGTCTCCGCTGCCTGCTCTCTTCTTGGCGGCGGGTTTACCGCTGCCCGGCGCAGGAGTTTACCTGCTTGATTTTTATGATTTTATGCTGTTGGGTTGGGTTGTTTTTTTTTTTACGCGTGGGAAGCTTTAGCGCTTTTCTCGCCACAGCCGTTACCAGAGGAGGTTCTGCGGAGCCGGGGTTGAGCCCAGCGCGGCTCCGTGGAGATGCGTGGCTCCGGCTGCCCGAAAAATGCCCCTGTTCCTCCCGGGCCAGGAGGGAGGAGAGGAGAGGAGCGGTGGGTGCATCCCTGCAAGAGGCAAAGAGCTTTCTCCTTGGGGAAAAAATAAAATAATAAAAACTAATAAAAAAAGATAAAAATAAAAATCGCCTCCGCTTTTCCTGCCTCCTCGTTTCATTATCTTCATTTTAAATACTTCTGCGTAGCGAAAGCGCGGGGACCCGGCACACAGGACTCCTCGGAAGCCGCAGACAAACCCCCCCAAAAAAAGGCCCTTTCGAGTCTGCACCGAGATGGGAAATTACTGCACCAACCTCACGAAGGTTTTGCCGCGGCCCCTCCGCGCTCCGCGGAGCCCGGCAGAGGCCACAGACTCCTCAGATATAATTACGCGTGTTACACCGCATGCTCCTTTATTTGCTGCTCATACAATGGTGAAGCCCATGTACAAATAACATACATGTTTTATTTCCGTTCGATTTTTTTTTTTCTTTAGGGACAAAACGTACACAAAAGGACAGGGCGAAAAAAAAAAACAACACCACAATTCTATACAGTGCAGAAAGAATTAAAATAGGTGTCACCGAACTGTACAAAGTCAGGGTGAAAAAAAAAATACAGAGGGGGGAGGGAAATAATCCTTCATTATATATATATTTCTATAAAAACATATGGAGGATTGTCTTTACACAAAGACCATGATCGCTTTAAAATTTACAAAGGTTAACTAAAAAAAAAATCTATATGGCAAATATTGCCAACAGAGATTCACCGATTTAATACTGATCAACTGAGACTACTCGTGTCTCGATTATTAGCAACAACAAAAAATGTAGAATAAATAACAGAATGAGCATGGCTGTCTCTTTTCAAAGTGCCTTATTCTCTCTGCATAGGGTCTGATCCTGCAGTCTTTATGCAGGCAATACAAAGAAAATTAATAGCTAAAAAAAATAAAATCCCTCTGAGAGATTTTTGCCCGCTGGGTGTTTGCCGGCAAAAAACTAAACAAAACAAAACAGGTATTTTTCGGGAGAAGGGGCTCGAAGTGAGACGGGGTTGGGGCGGGGGGACCTCGGCGGCGAGCCCGCTCCTCCCCGCGGTGCAGCGCGGAGGAACCACGGGATGCGCCGGCTTTGGGGTCGGGGTCCTTTCCAGCCCCCCCACCAGCCCGATCCGGCTCTTGCGCCTCCCAAGCGGGACGGTAGCACCGCTCAAGGCCAATTACAAAACTGAATTATAATTTCAATTTTTTTTTTTTAAAGCAACATCAAAACCTCCTTTTTCAAACCCACAAAACTCGCAGCCAAGGTTTTCGGGGCGGAGGGTGGAAGGGATGGGTGGGGGGCTGCTTTTCCTTTCTCCTCAGCCCAACCCCAAAGGAAAGAAGCAGAAGAAGGCAGAGACCGTCTGTGATTAAAGACCCGTGTTGGAGGCCGGGTCCGGCCGATGCTCAGCTGCGGGGCAGGCTCAGCCCCGGGGCCGCACGCCCCGGTCCCCTGCCCCTCCCCGGGGCGCCCGTCCGCACCTCCTGAGCAAAGCCAGCCTGCAGAGACCCCCCCAAAAGGGTCCTTTTTTGGGGGAGGGAGGGGAGTTGCTCCTTGCCGGCCCCAGGAGGTGTTTTTTTCCGCCCCGTATCACATCACGCACGGCTTGATGTCCTGGTATGTCACTTGTTGGTGGTAATAGGAGCCGCTGCCCGCTGAATGCATGGAGGAGGAGGCCATGGCGTTGAAAGAGAAGACGAATTCCTTTCTGTCGCACATGCTCGGAGACTGGGAGTGATACCGCGGGATGCCTGCGGGACGTGGGGGGGAAAGATTGTCAGCCATCGGAATTATATTTAGTAGAGGAGGTTGAGCGCGGGGAGAGGGATAGCCGCTGTCTGGGGTAAAAACAAAAATAATAATAAAAATTTAAAAACCCACAGCCCCTCCGGGTGTCAGCGCGGAACTGGGTGTATTTTTGCACGCACACAAATACACGAGCACTCCGCGGGCGCGGACAGGTGCGACGGAGGAAAACTCCGCGGCCCCGAGACGACGCGGAACTTTGCGGCCCGGCCCAAGGACGCTTCGAGGAGCCGGGATTTGCTTTGGGTTGGGTTTAGGGGGTTTTGGTTTGTGGTTTTTTTTTTTTCCCCCACCTTCATTTTGCCCCCTTGAAGGTGTCGGCTGCTCTTTTTCCCATCGCCCACGCGGAACGTCCGCGGGGTGCGGAGCTGGGAAGCACATTCGTCCGCAGGGGCCGGCGGCAGAGACCGGGCGGAGAGGCCGAGGGCGAAACGCCGCCGAGCGCGGGGCCGTTCCTGCCGGTCGGCCGTTTCTGCCGCCGCCTCGGGACATAAAAACACCCCGTAAATTTAGGGTGCGCCCGGCCGGGGACCGCGCTCCCAACCCCCCCGGCACCGTTAATTTGGGCTGTTAATCCGGAATATTTCGGTTAAGGCCGCGGGCGGGCCCGGTGGCTCTTCGGGAGTGATTTTGGCCCGTTTTTCCAGGAGGTTTGGGTGCGCTGCCCCGAGTCCGCGGGCAGGATGGTGCCCGCAGGCCCCGGCCCGGTGCTGGTGCTCATTCCCCACTTGGTTTCGTGGGTTGTTTTTTTTGACCCACTAACGCTCCGTTTCACACCCGTATTTTCTGCCAGGCACTTCCCGCTCCCCCGAAGACCCGGGGTGATGTCCAGGGACACCCAAACCTGCCCCTGGTCCCCCGACCACGGCTTCCGGGGCTCCCCCGTGCCCCGAGAGCACCCCACCCACCCCACGCACACACTCCGGGGTGAATTTGGGCCGCAGGACGGAGCCCAGCGCCGGCCTCGTCCCCCCCCCAGGCCTCCTCCCGGCCCAAACACCATCTCCCCCCACAGACACGCTGCAGGAGCCAGGGCAAATCCACCCGTGGGGCCCGGGCCACCGACTATCCGCGTGGGCCAAGGGTGAGGGGAAGCGGTGGGCCTGGAAAACACAACCCCGAGAGGGGCTGGTGGCGGGGGAACGGGGCCGGGACCGATGGAGGACACCTCGCTGGGGAAATTCCTCCTTTTTCTCCTCCCTCCGGAGACCTCCAGGTCCCGGTGGAGGTGGAAGACCCCTCGGGCCCACCCGAGCCCACCGGCCGTAGGCCCGGGGCGAGCCCCGGCGGCAGAGCGGACATCGGGGCGAGCCCCGACGGCTGCCCGGTCGCCCGTGGGAAGGGAGGCGAGGAAGTGGGGAGACACGGCGGCCTCTTCTCTGGGGAAAGGTGTTGCGTTAAAACTGCCTACGAAGCGGGGCGGCTCGGCGCGGCCGGGATCCACGCGTGGCCGCGGAAAGCGCCCGCCCCGCCGGCAGCTCCGGGCCGACCCCCCCCGCCCCGGTGGCAGCGGTCTGTCCCACGCGTATCCGCGCCTTACCTTGCAGCTCGGCGGTATTGTGGCTGTTCTGGTGCAGGTAGGATTGGTCGAGGGAGTGCGTGGAAAGGCTGGAGGAGAGCGGGTTGGCCGTGGGGTTGCAGGGTGAGAGGGGCTGCTGCTTGATGTAGGACGCACCGGTATTCAAGGCCGCCGAGGCGGAGGGTGCCCACGCCGAGGCCGAGCTGGAGTAAACCGAGTGGGGCTCCATCACGCCGCCGGCGAGCAGCGGGGAGGCGGGCACGGAGCTCTCGTGGGGCGGGTAGTCCCCCGCCGAGGAGCCGGTACAGCTGCCCATGTAGGAGTGCCCACCGTTGGCGGGCAGGTGGGTCACGGAGTGTCCCGCGAGGCCCATCCCCTCCACGTTGCTGGATAAATGCCCGTTCATCATCCCCAAGCCCCCTTCGAGGGCGAGGCTGTTGGGGGGGCAGGAGAGCCCGCCGGCTGAGCCCTGGAAGCCGTAGCTTTCGGGGAGGTGGTTGAAGCTGAGTCCGTTCATCATGCTGTACATGGGCTTCAGCGCCTGGCATTTCCTCCTGAAGCCGCGGGGCCGGCGGCGGAACGAGCCCTCCTCGAACATGAACTCGCTGGCCGGGTCGATGGTCCAGTAGTGGCCCTTGCCCGGGCGTCCCAGCCCCTTGGGCAACTTGATAAAACACTCGTTGAGCGAGAGGTTGTGGCGGACGGAATTTTTCCAGCCCTGGTAGGAGCCTCGGAAAAAAGGAAAGCGGCTTTGCAAGAACTGGTAGATCTCGCTGAGGGTCAGGCGTTTGGAGGGCGAGCTCTGGATGGCCATGACGATGAGGGCGATGTAGGAGTAAGGCGGTTTCTCCGGCCTCCGGATCCCCGCGTTGGTTTTCTTCGCCTTGGGGCCGCCGCTGCCCGCCGCGCTGCCGTTCGCCCCGCCGGCAGCGGCGGGGGCGGCGTCCATGGCCGAGCTCTGCGGCTGCTTCTCGGCCACGGAGGACATGGGGCCGTGGCTGCTCTGCACCGGAGGAGGAGGGGGCTGAGAGGACAGAGCCTGCTGCGCTTCTGCAGTCATCTACGGCCAGGTCCGCGGCGGCCAGCCCCGGCCCTCCTCCGCCGCCCCCCCCCAAAAGGCCACGCTGCGGGGGGCTCGCTGCCGCTCACCCCCCCACGCACACGCACGTACCCGCGGCCTCCTCCCGGGGCTTCTTTCCACCGGGAGACTTCACCCCTCCGCGGATAAACAAATGGAAGCGACGGACCCCCCCCCGGCCCCCCCTCCTCCGCCCTTCTCCCTCCTCCTCCCCTTTATCCCTAAATCCGAGCCCGGCTGCAGAGAGGCGAGCGGGGCGGGGGGGCGGGATGGGGGGCGCGGGTGGGAGCGATCCGAGCTCGGCTGCTGCGGGAGAGAAGCCGGCGGCCTCCGCCTGCCCCGCGGCGGGCCGGGCTCCTGCGGCGGCCGCCGTCTCCCGTGGGTGTCCCCCCCCGCCCCGGCTCTAGCTGGGCTGGTGCTGCGGGGAGCTGCTTCCCATGGCGGAGGCTGGCGAGTCTGCCCCCGGCCCCGCCGCCCGCCTTTCACTTTATCTCTTCGCGGCGGCGTCTCCCCGCTCCTTGACAGACGTAGGAGCGGCGAGGAGATCCCCGCCCCGAGCCGCTCCCCCACGCCCTCCCGGGCGGCCCCTCCGCCGCCCCGGCCCGGCCCCCACTGCTCCCCGCTCCCCGCTGCGGGGCAGCTTTTAAAGGGCCCTTTCCACGCCGCTCCGCATCCCCGCGCCGCGTCTATATGGGGGGTGCCACGCGTGACCGCGGCGCTGCGTGGGCCGCCGCAACCAACACCCCCCCCCGTCCCCCGCCCCCGCCGCCGCCTCGGCTGAAAATCACGGAGGAGGGTGGGAAGGGCCCCACGCGGGCCGTGGAAGGGGCCGGGGCGCGGCAGCTCCGGCCTGCGAGTAGCGCGGAGCTTCCGCGGGAGGCGCAGGGTAGCGGAGGGACCGCCCGACCGCCGGCTCTGCGCGGCGTGGGGCTTCACCCACATTAAACCCCCTCTTTCGTCCGCTTCTTTTAAGCCCGGCGGGCCCGGGCAGGATGTTTATACTGCGCAATGTAAACACGGGCCCGGGGGTGCTTTAATAAAAAGAAATTCGGCGAAAACTCTCGCTGCCTCTCGAAAATGCCCTTTTCTGCCTCCGCCGCCCGGCCGGGGATGGGAACGGGCTTCGGACCCCCCTCGCCTGCCCCAGGGCTGCTCTAGGGATGAGGGTGGGTTGTTGCGGGGTTTTGGGGGGGTTTTGTGTTTGTATTTTTTTTTTTTCTGGGGGGGTGTCTGTAAATCTGTGCTGAGGGTTTGCAGTTGAATGCCAGCAGCTCGATGCTCAGCTCCGGCGGCTGCCACGGGCACAATAGGGGTGGGGGGGAAGGAGGAATAGGAAGGCAGGGGGCAGAGATCCCCTTCTCCCCTCCCCCAAAAAACCAAACCAAACCAAACCAAAAAATACACCTTTT